>NW_026853698.1:0-65726 GCF_026571515.1 Ruditapes philippinarum | reverse complement strand
GATTTTAAAGTTACATTTCATGTAGTTCGTCAATTGTTTTCCCGTTTAATGTCTTTACTTAAGGAACAAACATCGCATTCCATGGAATGGCACAATGTTTTAAATTCAAGATTTAATGTTAATGCATTTAATGATTACCGCGGTAATTAACACATCTTGTGTTATTTCTGAACTAAAAGTTTCAAAAAGTTTCAAATCAGACATGAAGATATGTTTGAATGCTGAATACACCTTCAGTCTTTGCTAGATGCGTAGACGGAATCATTTACTTACCACTTCCGTCTAGGAACAGGCTGGATTTAACCGAGCCTGCAACAATTCTTACTATATTTCGCCTTCTTCAGGCATTTTGTCCCTTTCTTTTATATATACACTACCATTTATTATGCGAAAAACAAATAAAGAAACGCGGACATGCAGGATCAGATGTTAAATACTTGGAGATTTTATTTTCATGTCATGAGCATGTCATTAAAATAGGGATATACTTGTGGTCACTGATGCATATAAAAGCTATTCAAATCTTTATATGATATGCATAACTTTGAAAACGGATTATATACAATAAATAGGTAGTTTTATTACTGAATGAAACTCTACTTCCTTCTGGTAATATTGTAAGTACGAATATCATTTTCAAATAATTACTATATATATAGACATAGTTTATTATAGCATGTAAAAAACGGTGAATGTGTTTTTCAACACCATTTTAACTTGTTAGTCTCTATAAATTGTTATTCTCGAGTATTGCAATCCTGTATTTGCAGAAGGCTAAAATCAAGTTTCTTACATACATACCCATTCTGTGATAAATCTAATCGAAACACACACATAAAATGAACATGAAATGTGACTTGTATATATTTTAAGTATGTTAAAAGTTAGAAGCCAGCAACATGTCAAATTATTCAATCTTTATTAAATTACACAATACCAATTCTTCCAATACTAAAATGTGTAATTATGTAAACGTTACTAGGTAATTTCGTTGATCAAAAAACGATCTTATTATTCCCGCATTTTATCGAGAAAGATAGTATGGTAACATTTCTTTCTAGATATTGTTTGACGGCTGTTTACGCATTATTTATTTAGGGAGATTACCATTCCGCTTTAAAAGATTGATTTATTATTGAATCATTGTAAGCGTGACATATACTTTGAGTACATAAAAACAAAACCAATTTATACTTAATTTTCTTAAGTTTAATTTCAATATATGAAACCATACTTTAAGTTTTATCTAACAACAACCCATTATTGTTTTCGCATTTAATAGTATATCGCATTCTGTGAAGAACACTAGGTTTTTGAAGCTTAAGTCAACCATTATGCTTACTTTTCCTATAAACTTATCCGACGTCCTAAGAATATTAAATTCTTTAGCCGGTGCTAGGGGTTGTGGACGGTAGCTTGCAATGTTCACTAGCGTGCATGAAAAGGCTCAATCAAACCGAACCTGCAACCTTTTAAAGTGTTCGGCATTTTTTGGGCATTTTTATCTCTATCTTATGCGTTTCTTTAACAATCTTTATTCTTTAGCAACAAAAAAGATGTATATGTGCTGACAAAAATATTACGTTACTGCCATAGAGATAAGAAAATTTCATTATCTGTTTAATATATCGCAAATGAACTAAATCTCATTTTAAGTTGTTTGGTACAATGTACATACAAGAAATTCCATTTCTTAAATATATTGGTAGATCAGTTATAATGTTAAGCTGTGAAGATAAATAGCCGCACGCTTGCTTTACGTCAAAGAAATGTAAATTGCTATTATGTAGAGATATTTTAAGGGCATTGCAGTTGACTGTAACTAACATGTTCTATGTACAGATTTTTGTTAATTTTTTTGTTTTCAAATTTGTTTTTTTTTTTTAAAGAAAAGTAAAACAATTAATACTGTTTGTAATTATACCAAATCAAGTACGGTAATATTTAAGTGATACATTATTTGTTAAAATGTCAGATAGACATAACATAACTGTCTGGCTGTTATATCAATATTATTATTGATGTGTGACCATGTTTGTTGTATTATTAGACCTTTTTTTAACTTGGGTGGTTCCAGTATTCTTACTTGAATAATATATAATCACCCTTTGGATATGGTGTCTGCGTTTTAAATTTGTCTTTGAATGTCTTATCTGTGATATGCAGGCTTCATAACCTCTGTCTCTACTTTCTAAAATCCATTTCATTAAGTACCGTCCGTATTTTTACTCGTTTAAAGTGCATGCACTCTCGTTTACTTAAGGACCATATGCCGCTTTTCATAGAGAGGCACAAAAGTGTATCACATTGAATGTTATATTATGACCGCCGTGTGAACCGTATATGCGGATGTTTCTAAATTCAAAATTTTACCATTTTGCATGTCAAAATGTTGTATTCTGCTTAAACCGGTGCTATGGGGCGTGGACGGTAAATTGCACTTTCCAATACTGTCCATGAAAAGGTTCAATCAAACTGAAACTGCAACATTTTCAATTATGTCATTTTGCCGCTTTTAGTGTTTCTTTAGGAATTCCGTTTTCTCTTTTTTATTTGAATTCTATTCAAGTGGTCAATTTTTATAAAAAATAGCCTGAAGGAATCAGAGACAAGTCAGTGTCATTGCAAAAATATAAACGACTTGTTCTGTTCTTTACAGGTAAGAAATTATGTTACTTTCCCGTATTAATTTATGTATCATCATTCCACTTATGTCAATTATACTTGTGTTTAAATGGTAGCTTACTTACTACACTTTTGGTGAATATTCATTATATTGTATATAACTATGCATTGGTTAAGTAATTAATGTTACTGATATATATTAACTTTCACTTTAAAATAATATTTGATAGTTTAGTTTAAGTACTGAAATACTATGTTTGAATAACATTTAACATGATTTTAATGATGTAAATAGCATAGTGCATGCATTGTGTATTAGACATATAAATGTGCTTTTCAAAGCTTTTGTATTTATTCACATTCATTTTTATTCTTCACTGTTTCGTGATATTATGTTCACTATATGAAAATAAAGTTAGTTTCCTTGGAGAATTATAGACAACTTGTTTTGTTCTTTACCGCAAATGAATTTACAAAGTAACCTGCGATTAGTATACTATTCAGTATAAACACACGGTTACAGCATTTAACTATTTAATCTCTTTGAAAAATGATTTTTTCATGTATTCCTACATATCATATAAAAGTATTAAAAGAAGTTCGGAATCGATAAATTATAGATTATTATGTAAATGAGTCTGTTCAGTTCTCGTATGTACACATATGGTACATTGTTAAGATATTTATTAAAAACATACTGAACTGATTTAATATATAAACCATGCATTACGGCAACATGTATCATTTATCAAATATGAGCTTAATACGATAATCATATTCAGAAAGGAAATATGATTGTAATAAGTGGTCTCTTTAATAAGGCCTTTTAGAATTTCCTGATGGTAATATATATTTTTACCCACTGCTTCAAAGACTGAATGTGAGGACAAACAATCAGGAATCGCTCGACAAATTAAACCAAATGTTTAAGGCACATTATTCCTCAGAAATACATATTTTTTATTCTTAAGAAATGTCAAACACATGTTTGATAATGTTTCAGTAATGAATTTAAAGCATATAAGATGGTTAGCAAGTAAAGAAAGGGACAATAAATATTCCGTTATGTGTCTTAAAGGTAGAAAAATGTAAACAAAGTAGTACTTTGACTTCCATTAAATATAATTATAAAACTTGCCAACAGAGTATTAGAATTAAAAGATAGTCCATCTATTATTTTAATTATTCAATATTATTTTAAACTGTAACAAGACACCAAAAATAGAATGCCTTTGAGAAATAAAAAAATATTGCTTTTTTAGGCATAATGGCCTTTAAGTTTAATCATTTAAATATTTAAACGCTCAATTACAGTTAAATTTTGTTTACATTTTGGTACACGAATTGCTTTTATGTACATACATAATTGGCGCGATAAATGGTGTAGGAAGAAATTGTATTTACATATTTATACATTCAAGTTGCTTCAACGTAATTTGAACATCAGCATTTCTATCAAATGAAATTGCTAATAGCGGTAGTTAAACGAATGTATTTTATCATGATACTTTCTTGGTGTGTTCGGTTTACAGTGTTTACGGGTTTATTAATTATAAGCGAGTTCGTTTTCTTTATCAATCCGAATAATTTTGCGTTTTAAAATAACCTTTAAAAGGGAGTCACTGGTGCGTACCGTCTCTATTTAAATCACAACAGAGAAAGAGGAAGTTTTAAACAGGTTTATTTGGTAGTTATTAATCGGGTATTTATAAAAGGTATTTACATATTATATCTTTTGTTCGGTTTAGTGAATGTATAGCAATATTTCTTAATTTTCGTTTTTTTTTAAACAGGAATAACGGATATTGTAGTAATGCTTTTAATGTAATTTAATGTCTCGCTTCTTTTTGTTTAAGATAAATTGTACCTTTAACATATTTGAAAATCTAAATGATACATTCGATATGTCTAACATATTTTATTGATATGTATATAAATCAATTATACAAAATACATGCCTTTAGTACCGGTTTGGGTTTGAAGCTTAAGATAACACAAAACAAAGAGAAGAAAGGTTAAAACATCGTTTAGCTATGCTAAAACATATGTATTTAAATAATTCCCGTAAGTTGATCACATTGTTATCCATATAGATACTTCTAATTTTTAGATTTGCATAAATGAATACAGAATAATGTTACGTAAGGAAACGTCAGCACTTATACTAGTATTGATTGTGGATATGGTATTTACTGGTAGGTTTTTGTAATTTTTGATAATGTGTACTGTTAGAATAGAAATGTTTAAATTTCTGTAAAAACATGTTCTTTTAATTTCCTGAATGCATCTACAAAATGTTAACGTTTTAAAGCTTATTTTTTATTATTCCTAATGTTTTAGTTAAGAATTATATATTTTTATAAAAATATCTGACTTTTAATAGCATTCTTGTGGTTCTTTACATCGTAAATGTGGAAAATATATAAATCTAAAAAAATATAAATATGCAAAAATATAAATATTTACAGAATGTTCTGTTGGCTGCCAATCATGCCCCGGTTCAATTTGTACAAGTTGTGAATCATCTTACTTTTCATCAAATGGCTTTTGTTCACCATGCCCTCAAGATTGTGAAAGTTGTAATAGCTACGATGACTGTACGTTATGCAAGCCAAAAAAATATGGTTTAAGATGTACTAAAACCTGTGATAGAAATTGTCGAAACAGTGAATGTAAAGATGATACAGGATATTGTACACAATGTAAGCCTGGTTTCTATGGACTTCAATGTCAACACAATTGTAGTTTATGTGAAAATGAACGTTGCGATTTACGTACCTGCGCAACTGGCTGTACAACTGGATATTATGAGTATAACTCCGGTGTCGAAAAAATATGTCAAACATGTCCTTCAAATTGTAAACGTTGTACGGATGGGAAAACATGTTATATTTGCAATGATGGTTTTAGTCTTTTTAAGTTTAATGACAATGTTCACTGTTTGTCATGTTTCCAAGAAACGCAATGCCCGGACTGTGTTATTCAAGGTTGTAACAAGTGTCAAATATACAATGATTCGTTAGTATGTACTGATTGTCCAGACGAACAAATATTCAATGGTAGAACATGCGAATCACATACATCATTTTGCACAAAAGAATGTTCTACGGATTGTGATAGTACTGGGATATGTCAAGGAGAATGTAATGAGGGCTGGGCTGGTGAAAAATGTTCCGAACAATGTAACAGCAAGTGTTTAAAGTGCTCCAAAGATAACGGAAGTATATGTCTACTGTGTAAAGGTACTTTTTACTCAGCCGATTGCAGTTTACCCTGCAGCTCTTCATGCATAGTAGAAAATGGCAAACATACATGTGAACATACTAGCGGATATTGTTTAAACGGATGTAACCAAACCTTTTGGGGCGATACCTGTGAGCAACCTTGTCCTGGTGGATGTAAAGATCTTAAATGTGATCGAAACAACGGTACCTGTACAGATGGATGTAAGGATGGACTAATTGGCGATAAATGTACCCAAACTATCACAACCGGTAAAAAGGCTTTTTTTTACTGTAATGAATTCATTTCAGTTTGTTTTATCAAGATTAAAATTACCAAGAACATAGATTCTTCGTACTTTTTGCCCTAACTGATGGTGGCATTAACAAAACACTATTGGGGAGCCATGACACTATACATATTTTTTATTAAAGTAATTAAAGATTTAAGATTTTACAAATGTGTGTTTTTTGATAAAGTTGTTAATTTGCTCTTTAAAAGAGGACATATTTACATGTAAACTTTAATAGTTTTGCTCATGGCAGATATTTCATTTTAGGCAAATATAAGCATATCCTAATGCTCAATCACTTATACATGCATATGTATTTATCTTTTATTTTTAACTTGCATTTGCTTGACGTGATCTTCTTTGTATTAGTGTTTGTTATTGTTATTTGAATTTCTCAATTTGGACAGAGATAACAACTAGTCAAACAAGAGTAAGTTCACAACAAACTTTAACTGAGGGTACACAGACGACAGTACAAGAAAAGAAAGAAAGCAACGAACTCATCATAGGTGCATCAGCAGGAGGAGGCGTTCTAATCTTGATACTGCTGATAGTGGGAGTTTTTTTGCTAAAACGAAGGTATAAAAACAAATTTGCATAAAACCTCATAACTTTTAAATCATTATTCGTAAGAATTATTTTCTGTGAACATATTTATATTCACCCGGAATACTTAACACAACGCTGAAGTAAGTAAATAAATAAAAGGGAAAAAGAGCAAATGTATAAAAAATAGCATCAATCATTCATGACGCATAAGTTCATTTTAACCTGAAATAAAAAGATCGATGCGTGTATACCTTATTTTTGGATTAAATATTCCGTTTTTATTATTTTTTAGGCTTACACATAATATAATATGGATCGTCCTTTAGTTTTATTACAAAATTACATTATATGGAAGAAAATTATCCTTTATTTGACAGACAAAAATCCCCGAGAGAAGAATCCGGTCAACATGAGACAGTTGTTACAGAAGATCAAAGTATGCAGTACAAAAAGATAAAAAATTTAATACTCTAAAGATATTTACATGATTTACATAACATATATTAGCAGTAGTATACAACTTTAAGCCGTTTAAAATAACGACAGTGTTACAGTGTGGCATAAAATCAATGAAAATGTTTTTGTTTTTGTTTTTTTTTTTTTTTTTTTTTATTTAGTTTTTCATAATCATCAACCATTACATCACATAATCGTTAATGTTTAATGAAAGAAATTGATATTTTTCTTGTAATTATTTAAAACTGTTACAGCTATCCATTCTTCTATGATTTAAGATGTTTATGCAAAACCAATGAAGAAAACGGATGCAGTTGAAGAAATTCAGGACTACATATATGCACAACCTAACAAAACACACAAGCTCAAGAAACCTAGTACGAGAGAAATTAGCAAACCAAAACCAATGTATGATAATTTTGCCATAGACTTATATGATAGAAAAACTGTCTCAGATGGTACGTATTCCACTATCACTATTGATGGAGATCTTGAAAACAAAACAGAAGAAGAAACGGATGTTGATGAAATAGAATTAGAAGAATTAGACGAAGGCACTTCTAAACTTATCGAAAAAGGTTTGTTTTCATTGAATAACCGTATTCGTATGGGATGCTAAGATAACATGTATGTATAGTATGTCAGTAATATTTCTTACCTTATTGACAGAAATATCGATTGTATCAGATATAAAGTAATTAACAGATATTACATATTTTAGAAGATCACTTACTTTTTTCAAGTAGTTTATTTAGTGTGTGAAACAACTGCAAAACTTCAATGTATATACAGGATCATTCTTAAAAAACAGGGCATTGTAAACTTCAGAAGTAAATCCACCGAGTGCTGATTTGTATTACAATACAGCGAGTCTACTTAGAACCCGGATTCAAATATCTGATCTACTTGAATACACCAGGAAGAAGACTGATTATGAAGATGAGTTTGAGGTTGAGTATTAATTGCATATTTCATATTACTGTACCTGTTATAGGATAGGAGGAACTTAATACATCTTTTTATAGTTTGAAATAAGATAATATTAAACTTAAATTATTGCAGGAACAATTAAATGTTGGTATTTTAATACTGCTAGAAATGTTCAATTGCGTGAATTAGTTCTATCGGTTCAATAGATAAACCTGTATTTATAATTATATTGATATTGAAACGATAAATTTGATGATACATAATAATTCAGCTATTTCTACGTTTGGTGTTATATTGTTTTGAAATTCATTTTCCATTTAGAAATTACCCAAAGGTTTGACAAGGCCTTGTGACGAAGCTCTAACGCGGTATAATCGCAAGAAAAATAGATACAACGGAGTATATGCATGTAATTATTTGTTCTTATTTTAAGAAACCTTTATAAGGTTTGGCTCGTTCCTTTTTTTCAGTTACAAAATTAATTTACGTAATACTGTGTACTTATTTTTATAATGTACTTTTAATTAATCTTAAATTCATACGCTATACACTATAATTAAACACTTATGAATACATAGTGTCATTGAAACAAAAAGAAATCTTACACATTGTTTTAAGAAAGAACCAGATTTTCTTGACCAGTCACAGGGAATACACATTTCAACTACTTTTGTGCATTCTCTTATTCAAATTAATCATATTAACATATCCAGTAAGAATATCCTAGCTTTCACCTTATGTCTGTAATATTTGTTTACCAAAAGACAGCGTTAGATATCTTAAGTTAATTCGAGCAATTAGGAAGATCATATATTTTCTGCTATTTCAGATGATGCCACTCGTGTTGTCTTAAAAAGTAAAACTTATATCAACGCAAATTATATTGATGTATGTATAAACTTGCATGTTTGATGTGTAATGTAGGAATATTTTTATGTCTTTCAACACTTAAAGATTTTTTTACTGACAACCTTATGCTAGTCATTTGTTATTTCATTGACGTATAAATAATGACTTAATATTAATAACTGATGAAGTTAAGCATACTTGTGCCTTGAATTTGATAATGTCACATAACGTGTGAACAAAATGAAAAGAAATAGCACATGCTTTTGCATTGGCAAGAACTGAACATTTGTTTGACCAGATACTATTTAAGAATTATCACTGATATTTGTATATGGATAATTTTATATACAGATATTTCATATTATGTTTCTTAATTTAATTTAGGGACACAAGAAGTCACCAGAGTACATAGCTTCTCTTGGTATGTATACATTTTTTTTACGTCGCACCAACGCGGTACAGGTCATATGGCGACTTTTAAGTTTGTAATGATGTAGGAAGACCTCAGGTGCCCTTCCATGCATTAATTCATGCATGAACTGACACATTGTAAAACTGCCGATGACTCGATATAACACGTTATAAATATATAATAATAATGGTTAAAAAAAATTCAGCTCTGGCAAATACTGTCTACAATCATATCAAATACTGCAAATATCTATCTCTTGATTATTCTCACACACATGTTTTCTTTGATTCTTGGTTAATGTGTTAAAAATAGTATTTAACTTTATAATAAATATCACTATTCTCCTCAACCAAGTCTGCAACTGTCATTTTTTTGCTATGTTTCAATAACTCTTGAGGCATCTCTCTTTTTCAAGCTTTTATGATGTAAATAAAATGTCATTAAAAGGCAATGTGAAGTAATTACTCTACATTTTCAGGTCGTCATATTTCCATCAATATTTCTCTTGTATTTATTTACTTATTAATGATTTAAGGACCAACCAAGGATGCAATGAATGCTTACAAAGACTTTTGGGAGATGATATGGGAAGAAAAAACAGATAAAATTATAATGTTGACCAATCTAGATGAGTCTGGGGTTTGTATATTACCACACTCGCCAAGAAAAAAACTTTTAGTTTCAGTTTTGAATTTTTCCTCACTTACTTGACTTCATATATAAAAATCTTGAGAAAAATACAGCCTGATTAAAACTGATTATTTTAGAATAATTAGAAACATTTTCTTTACACTTAAATATGGTAATACAATTATAGATATACTGAGAGTTATATGCATACATCTAGCAGTAATTGCATTTAAAACAGTTTGTATAAAGCCTTGTTTATTATTTTCTACGTATAATTAATTGTATTGTTAACTTTTTATCTTGGGTCACGTATAATTTGGTTATATACACAACAATTGAACTATTGTCAGAAACATTTAAAAAATTCTTTGCCTACTTCATAGAAAATGAAATGTGAGCAGTACTGGCCTGATCAAGGGAAAACTAAGAATTACCATGGATACAAAGTGGTGTGCATTGCTGAGAAAATATTTTCAGAATTCACTTTAAGGGAGTTTTCTGTTAATGTGCAGGTATGTTATATTGTATCGAAACATAAATTTACGTCGTAATGATCTTTATCCTTTAAGACATAAATGTTCTATTTGTTTGATCGTTCTAATATGCTGAACAAAGGTTATCTTTATCCCTAGATTATAGTAATTTGTTTATTTGTATCAAATTTAAACATACGTCCTAATCACGATTTGATTATCGTTTAAGACATAAAAAATCTATTTGTTTGATCTTTCTAATATGTTGACCAAACCTTATCTATATCCCTAGATTGTATTAGTTTTTCTTTAAATTTGTGAACAACATACCTCAAAATATAATGCACCATTGATAAAAATGTTTTGTTTTTTTTTAATTTCAAAGGGTTCTGGATCAAGGAAAGTGACACAATATCACTATACCGCCTGGCCCGACCGATCCGTTCCAGATAATGTTGCCTCTCTGGTAGAGTTTAGAAACAAAGTTGGACAAACAAAGTCAGACGATATTGGCCCTATAGTGGTACACTGCAGGTATTTGTTTTGCCAGTACAATTAAAATTTATAAAAAAACTTACATTGTCAAAAAAATATTTGGTCAATTATCAGCCTGTTGAAAAACATTTGTTATTACAAATAACTCTAAAAAGATATCTGAAACGGAAATGAATATGGAACGCTTTATAGCCATTAGTTCTAAAAGTTTAATTTGTACGTGAATATTGATAATGATTTCCTATATATTTCTGTATGTATGTATCATATAACAGTGCAGGAATCGGAAGAACTGGAACCTATATCGCATTGGATACACTTATACAGGAAGGCAAGAATGATAATTATGTTGACATTTTTGGTCGTGTGATGGCGCTACGTGGACAAAGAGGCCACATGGTGCAAAACTTGGTATGTTATTATATATGGATGATATTTGTTTTTAACACATGTTTGTCATAAATGTAATTTAATTGTGATTTTCTTACAATCTATTATGATGGATATTATAGTAGGATATATATTTGAAGTTGTATTTTATTATTTGACATAATAATTTTTATTCAGAACCATGTATTGTTCTTTCTCTTATTTAGGAACAGTATATATTTCTTCACCAATGTCTTCTGTATGCCCTCACGTGCGATTCAGATCCACTTCCGGTCACACATATTCCTCGTTTAATGACAGATGATAAAATATCACATCAATTTCAGGTACATGTGCAAATATTAA
Organism: Ruditapes philippinarum; assembly: GCF_026571515.1. Taxonomy (NCBI): domain Eukaryota; kingdom Metazoa; phylum Mollusca; class Bivalvia; order Venerida; family Veneridae; genus Ruditapes; species Ruditapes philippinarum. The sequence goes on along the minus strand of NW_026853698.1, from coordinate 54,058 downwards.
AACAAATTTTGTTATTATAATAGCTTGTTTGTTTTATAATATCTTCCGTTAAGATTAATTAAAATCAGAATAATGACTGTAAACACACACTAAACTGTCCATGAAATATTGTTACAGAAACTTTCGCTGTTTTATTGATTCCAATTATTTCATGTTTCTCTCCTCTGTGGCTTTTTCAAGCAATTCGTTTTTATATTGGAGACTTGATACTGCTTATTCTGAAGAAAGTGCTTGATGGTAATCACTACTTCTACACTTCCTTTAAAACAAAAGGAAAATATCAATACATCCGCAAACGCTCCCATTTGAGATTGGAAATTTACTGTTGCATAATAAAAATTATACAAACTGTTGATCAATTATCTCCTTATGTATAATATAAATAAACGAATATTGTGTAAAATGGAATAATAATCATTAAGAAGATCATTATTATCAGTCTTATTGATATTTGTCTAAGATTTAAACAGTTCAAAGTGGCTAAAGCTGGCAAAGGAAAAAATAATGAAAGAAATAAAAAATGTCATGGTCATTTGTAAGATATATTTTAAGTATCTAATGAACTTGAATTATCTAAGTAACAGGTGTGGTTGACTTTCTGAACCTTTCAGACATTTACTGAAGTTGTTATGCCGACAGACTTCGATGGGAAATCATCTAGGAACAAGAAAATAAGGAAGGAAAATAGACACGGAGCTGACATTCCTGGTATGCAAATTTGCAAATAAGTCAGTTTCACCAGGGGATTGGAATAATATATAAAATACATTTTCATTCCATAAAATAGAAGTAGAATTTTGACTTAATGATCCTTTGGCAGACAGAAATTTTTAACTGATTTACTAACTATGAAATAATTATTACAGTTAGCATAAGTTTAGAGCTGTTTGAAAAAATAGTAGAAAACCAACCCGTAATTCATAATTGTGTACAACACGTTGTTAAAATTTAAAATTTTAAACATTCTATGTATTTCAACAATTTCACATTAACTATAGCCATTGTATAGGTAAACTTCCTTTTTCATTCACACTCATTATACCACACTGCGTTAATAATAGTAGATTTCAATAGAAAATAACCGTCTGTAAATATACTCTACTTGTATGAAAATCTCATTTGAATAGCAAACCTTGACTATTCAGTGGTTGGTTAAGTTTGAATTCATGGTAAATCCCCTGTTGTGCATTGGGAAGTGTTTTAAAGCCGAAAATAGATCTTTATAACATTAAACCATAAAACAAATTTACATTGAACATTTTGAGGCTTTAATAAATAACATCCTATTTTTATGTGTAGGCGATGATTACAGAGTGAGACTGTCATCAACAAAGCATGACTACATAAATGCTGTTTATGTAAATGTAAGTTTATGTTTTCAAGTGAAGTTATTTTGATTTCATTTGAAGTTTCGATTGCCGCCCTTTTCAATATTTTTTCATGAACCTTGCTTGCGTTGCCTCCCTTTCTTTTAGTGAATATATAGATAGCCTTTTTAATTGAATTTATACATGAAGCATTTAAATTGTATTATTATAATTGGCATTTTAATAATACTCTTTTATTATATCAGCACAATTTGGATATATGTAAGCTATTTAAAATCACAGATATTTTTACAAAGATCTTACATTATTGTTGTCATTGTATATTAAATTTCTTTTCCTTCATCCTAGACAAGTTATGAAGCTGGTCATTTTCCCTCGTTATTAATCGTTCGTAGACTGATTTTATATTAGTCTAGGTCTATGTGAAAATGTAGGTGTTGTAAAAGCTTTCATACTATGTATATGATTACGATCAAAGTAAAATATACTTTAAACGGCATCATTAAGTTATAAAGTTACTTGAAATTATATTTTCCTAGTATCTTAATTTCAGGGATACGAAAATCTATACAAATTTATTGTTACACAGACGCCAATGCCGAATACAGTTGAAGACTTTATACCGATGCTTTATCAGGAAAAATGTGCCTGTGTTATTAGCTTGGACGACGAAAACCTGAAAGATAAAGTTAGTGCATATTTATAGATTATCAAGATTGTTTAAAATAATTATGTGTAAGATTTTATTTAATAGTATTCGTTGGCAAATTAATCCATACCTAACATATTTAATTTCAGTGTCGTTTTACAACAAAATTTAATGAAATACAAATGCTTGCTATGCAATACAAATGTTTGCTATGAAAAAAAAAATGTTCTGGTATGGGGGTGGATAAAACAAAGACTCACCTTTAAAGCTTAAAGACTGTGATAGGTCGTTGAATTCTAAATCATTGTGTTTCTATGTTACTTATGTACTCACCGAATCATAATTTAGACTGATTATGAATTTTGCTAAAAATGCTGATCAAAAATTAATGTTATAATTGTTTTTCACAGATGTTCTTTTTTATTTATATATTACTCATTTCAGTCTGTCGGACATTATCTACCACAAGATGGAAAGGCGTTCAAAGTTGGTCATTTCCAAGTAACTTGCAAGACGGTTGACACAACGGATTATGGTACAATACGGGACATGACAATATCACGCACTGGATTGGTAGATGTTCTATATTTTAAGCTTAGAAAAAATTATGCCAAGATCTTTTTGGTGACCGGTTTAATACATATCATTTAATTTTTTTTTTTTTTCTACCCCCTTTTCCTCCCGGATTTATTGTTTTTTTTTTTTTCATATCCTCTTTGTTATAATCATACATTATCCAGCACGAAACTATGAACATTTTGATAAAGCAAATATGTGCAGGATTTGGAAGTTTCCTAAGTAATTGTTCAGGGAATCCTTTACTGTATCTTTCATTTATTTCAATCAAGAACATAATTATGGATAGATAACCGAACATTGCCTTTTAATAGTCTTTCTTAATCCCTTCAACAATGAAACGTAAAACAGTATGTCTATCTATACATCATATATAAAACTAGAGAAAATTATAACCTTAATGGCAGACTTTTGTTACATACAGCACCTTTCTGGAGAGGCACATTTGAAACATTACCAGTATAACGGGTGGAATCAGTCAGAAAAAGTCCCACCTAGATTGGAACCGTTTGTAAAGCTGACCAAGGATGTTGAGAATGAGGTCAAAGGTCAAAGAGAAGATAGACCAATCGTAGTTCATTGCTTGTAAGTATTGCATGAAAAATCTATTTGCGAAATCAATTTTAATATTTTGATTAACTGTTGATCCTCTATAGAGAGGAATCATTATATGTGTATGCCAGTGTATTTGATTGTGTAGCTAGATTTATATTTGTGTGTTTGATTCGACTTGATTCTTTTGTGAAAGATCTTGGATGTGCAAATGCATACTTATAATTATAAAGATACTTTTGTGATCTAATGCTGTTGTTTATAGGACTGGAGCCGAACGAAGCTGCTTATTTTGTGCTGTCTCTATTATATCAGAAAAGAGTTTCTTTGAGAAGGAAATTAGTGTCCTGAATACCATTTGCCAACTGAGTTCAAGGAGAAAGTCAGCTTTTACCGACATTGTAAGTAAATTAACTATCATCATAAAAATGCATGTGAATAAGCTTAATTTAAGGTACTATCTTAATATGCAGTTTCGAAAACTATTCTCTATTCTTGCTTCTTATTTAAGTTGTATTGGACGAGCTATTGAGTCAAAGTTTTCTATGTCATTTCACATTGCATCAATAAGTAAACATGTGCTCTATACGAATATACCCAACTTATCATTATTTTGAACTTGTCTGATATTTCAGAATATTTCATCTTATATTAACCACGCAAGCATCTTTTTACTTAACATTTTTATCTTATCGCAAATTTATCAGTACAATAAATTCGCCTTATTGTCAAATCAATTGCACAACATTGCCTATGTCTACAATGAAAGACTGAATGTTAAAAATAGCATTAAAAAAAAAACGACAAAAAAATACAGTTATTGACATATTGATAACATGGAATTATGGAATCATTATTATTATTTAGGTCTTAATTATTAATTTACTTTATTTCAGGCACAAATCAGTTTTTGTTACCAACATGTTAAATATCTGGCTGAGATTTCCGACAAGAAGAAATACTATAATATGAACGAGTTGTTGTAAACAATGGTTGAAGAAATTTGTCTTTATGATCAATTAATTACTTGTCCACTTTTTACACAAATATGACACTTGATAAAAAGCTGAAAATGCTTATATTTTTTTTGTGCTCTGTTGCAATCTCTGAAAAGACATATTACTCATTGGCCATGCATAAAGTTGAGCCATATTGTTTTAGTGTTGATTTGGCAAAAAACAGTTATAGTCTTTCGGTATTTTATATGAAAATCAAAATGCAATTTTGTCTACATTTTCCTAACCTATATCTAAAAAATATTTCACCTCTTCGAGCACCGTTTTGTTCAGGTGATATACATCTTACATGTTCTTAATTCAATTTTACAACACAACAATGCCTTTTCTTCTGTAAACTGTAAGGAATACTCATTGTTTATACATGTAAGGAATCGTTTATAAACATGATGAGCATTTTCATTATACAGTACTGTGAAGTTTTGAAATATTGTTATAACGGTTTGCTTACTGTTTTGTTTTGGTCTAATTATCTAAAGTCGCTTGTATTTGTCATGATCGATGCATTTAGCGAACAGTTTGCATTTGTTTGCTTAATATAAAAATTCTGATTTTATTTTACTATGTTCCGGTCTTTTTATTTTATTAATGAAAAGCATGATACTAATTTTCTTATTGAATATTTAAAAGTATATAATTCAATGATATATCATAAGACTGTCAAATTTCATGCACATTCATTTTCATGTTCGGGGTTGGATTATTTTTACTCAATATGATTTGTTTGGAAGGATTTACATAAACCATTATGAATCCAGTAATGGTATGAAAAAAGACTGGCAGAAAAATAACTACTATTTAACCTTTATATCTGCCATGTGCAATAACGTTAAATATATGAATAATGATTAACAAATTATACTATGATTGTGATAAAAGAAAATATTGAAAAAATCAAACTATCAATCAATATATTAAAGAAATAACTGCCTTTAACAAAATATGATATAAGTGAAATATTATTCTGTGTGTAAGTCTTTGCTTTATGGCTTATATGAATTAAGTATTTATCATACTTATTTTGCTACTTATGTTTGCTACTTTCCCTCACAGTAACTTTTAATTTATCCAAAAAGGATTATGAGCTATAATGTCTTTGATAACAAAGATCTATATTTTTCATTTCATCTCGTGAGTGGACTCAATAAACCGAGTCTGAAATTCTCAACTATTTTCTTTTTAAACTAGATTCGAATAGTTAATGTTATTTGAATAGGTTTATAAACTAGTTCAGCCTGTCAAACTTCAGTTTACAATATTCCAGCGTCTTTATAACATAGGTTTATTATCTGTCTAAGAGTTGTATAAAATGAAGTCTCTCCAATAACAGGTCACATTTTATTTTATTACCCCTCACTTTTTTCGTAATGTTAATTTTCCATAGGCCTATGGGAGTTATTCTTACTGTTAATGCAAGTGTACCACGTGACTACGAATTTTGTACTGTTACATAGGTAGCAGTATTTTTTAACAGTATAAAATCTGGTCACGTGGTCTATTTTCTAAATAAAATGAAATAAAATGGCCGCCATTTTTTTCTCGATTCATTCTTATTTACGACGATAGGGCATCGCCGAAGTACATTTGTAACTATTACTCTGATAAAATTTAGTTCTTTGCACCCTAGAGTCCCTTTCGCGTATTAAATATCTTTTTGTTGAATAGTCAACAGGAAACATCCGTTTTCAACGGAAGTAATTGTAATGTAAATAATTTTGTGTCAAACTGGAACATGCAGACAATTAAAGCATGCAACAAAGGATAATTTAACAATTTTAACCAGTGAAACGTTACATATAGAGTTGGTGGACAGACATATGTAGGATATCATCGTTATTTTCTAAATGCACTTTATCTAAAACCATGCGAAGAATATTCTGGATGCAGAAGGATCAGATTTCACAGATCATAACCTTAGAAATGGGTTAGTGTTTTGTTTTCTGAATAAAACACTGCTTACTTTATGACTGGAAGATATCAACACTTGCCTAAAGAATAAAAGAAAAACAGCTTCTCAAGTAGGCCTACAGTGCACTTAAACTTGCAAGGTAAGGACAGTTTAGTTATTGTTCCTCTTGGCTTAATTTTGTTCCAGTTTATATATTTAGTTGACAAATTCAGATCATCACAGTATTTGTTCGGGGTAATAAAATAAATAACACATGGGTTTGTGGGTAACAGTAAAAATATCATTCCTACGCCTCGGGTAACAGTATTTTCCTCGGGATGATATTTTTACTGTTACCCACAAATCCATGTGTTATTTATATAATGTTCCTAATAGAAGTGATTTACATATAAAAATTCTTTGCAACACAGATCGTCGTCTTCAAATTGGTTATCATTGATATCCTTCTATAACTGATTAATAAACTATAGATATTTCAACATGTGTCTAGAAAATACAGACAATGTAATTCAGATGTAGACTGTAGTCCTTTTATCACAGTTTTGTTATCTTTATAAGCTATGTTTGTAAACGAGAATCTTTTATAGATCAGTTTATAAACTAAAGCTTATTCTGCATGAGTTCTTCGCAGATATAGTTCTATAGTTGATCTCGAACTATATGGCTTACATACATTGAAATTTAAAAATGAAATTTCTTATTTTGCATTTAGTCAATGGTGTTCAATATATGTTTTTTAATTCGTTATCTTATTGCTTATGTTGTATACGTTTTGCATTTACGTTTACATATTATTGTTACACTGTTGTCTGTTTTAATTGTTAGCTTCGTTATACTCAAGCTTTAATAAATTAATGACATGTAAATCTGTTTAATTGAAGATTTTATGTTCAAATAAATACTAGTAAAAAATTTACATTATTTATAGGTATTTTTTTATAAAGCTATATGCTAGTGAGTGAAATTACACATTGTCTTTCATAACTATAACACAATGCCCCCTCAGACCCAATAGGCCCAGATTCGGTGTTACAACTGCACAGTTCCTCTGGGGTTTTTCATATTCCTGCATTACGGGATAAATACTGTAAAAGTAAGTCTACACACTTCCTACAAGGGGAAGTAGTACATGTATATTATAATAATACCGCGTGTAGCAATCATTATAATTGTTAATCGGTATTGCCAAAAATGAAAGCGTTTTGCTGTTGTTTTTTTTTTAATTCACTTATTGCTATAGAGGCATTGTCTAAAGAGACTTAACATTGAGTGAATTTAAAGAACAATATTTGCATCTAAGTGATCTTATTTTAATAGAACCTGAACAGAAAAATCTATTTATATGAGGTTAAAATGGGAAAAGAGAGAAGTTCTTTCTTTTTTAGTCAAAGCGAAGGTTACTATAAAAACTGCTTACGATCTTTTATTTAGTAGATGCTATAGGAGGTTAAATAACAGACAATTATGCTCCCCGTTATTTAGGGAAATGTTCACAAAAGATCAAAGCCGACTAAACTTTTACGAAAAGAATGGTGTTAATTACTAATGATTTTATTTAAAAACATTTTATACATTATAAAAATCAGAATATGGTATGTCCCAGGTTCTCCAATAAATATTTCAGTTCCCTATTATACTCTCTGCGCGAAATGTACTTTACTTTCATATGGTATAATGTTAGTCATTATGATGACATGCATAACCAAGATTATCACACGCAAAGCGTTAAAGTCACTTAGACAGTCAAACATTTAATAAAGAAAAATCATGTGTATTTTGATTTTTGTGACAAGTTAATCTTATTTAGACAAGAGGGTGAGCCTTTTCCTCAAATTACTCGAAGAACTTGACTTAAGAACTTGAAGGATCAATATCTGCGACACAAACTAAGACGAACTTTTACCTAATATTAATCGATAGGACTAACACAGGTACACGATTTGATTTGACAAGTATAAGGAAAATGCTCAAATTATGAAAAAGAAGATAAACAAGGAAAGGAGGCATTCAGTTAATGCATCCGCAGAAATGTTTTAAGAAGCATATTATCCAGAAAGATAAACTTCTTTTGAAAGACATAGAAATAATTCATATGATGCAAATCAACATGAGACGATCGAAATTTTGTGTGTATCACTTCATTTATCTTTGGGTTCAAATTATTTTATATCGTCTTATGTGTACTAAAGTACAATTACAATTTCAATTTAGAATTTAAAGGTACAGATTAGTTCTTGAACTCATGTGATTTATAGAGGAAAAAGGTTTGTTAATTCGGTTCGCAATCGAAGCGCGTTATGTAACATGCATGTTTTTCTTTTTTCGATCAGATCGGCCTGTTAGCACACATTTTGAACATAAAACTACATGATTGTATATTCCAATAGGTCTCATAACAATATTCCGTTTATTATTCATTTCAATTGTGAAAGTATCTAAAAATCATTAAGAGCACATTTCAATAGTTTAAATTTAATTGCAACATCTTAATTTATCAATTTATGGCATGATTCTTTTATAATTTATTTGACATAAGAAAGTTTTTTTTAAAACAAATCTAGTCTTGCTTTCTTGTAATATGTCCATGTTTGCATGATTTATCAGATTAACAAAGTTGGCGGAGACATTAGCAAATCTACTGTATCATTATACTTAAAAAAGCTGCTAAATTGTGACTGGGTTAATTTTTAAGATGTAACGCGTAATTTATTAATGATTGATCGGAACAACGCTAGTTATCATAAAAATGTCGTTATGTTACTATTTGTAAATATGTTTTAATTTTGTAGCGCAGATTGGCGTTCCTTATCCGATCCTTGTTGTTCGACGTCCTTATCTGAAGTTCGACGGAAATGGCCGAGAAATTGAAAAACATTTTAAAATATGTACCTGCCAATAAAATTGTAAATTAAGTGAAGAAAATGAATCTGATTTATTGATTAAGAAATGGCTCGATAGATCCGACTGACCATACATATTTACTGAACATGTTAAAGTATTTCTAAACATATTTATTATATTACAATTTCCGTTTTAATATAAATGCGCAACTCGAAATTTTGCAAATAAAATGTTTAATTCAGACATGAAAGAAAGTTATTCAAATTACTTTCAAATTGACTTTATTTCCATATGATGACAAAAGAAAATCTTTTGTTGAAAAGTGTAGTAATTGTTCCTTTTAAAATACTTGTTTGAGCAAAATGCCATCTCAATTTAACAAACTGGCGACCTAAACTTTATTACTTCACAATTGTAACATTTTAACAAATTCAACTTCATGAAAATTTGAATTCAATTTGTGGAGTAGATTTTTCAAATGCGCGAATTAACTAAATCCTACTTAGATAATAAATTCATGACGTTAAAATTCATTATTTATTTACTTGTAAGTTATTTTTTTTTAAAAGCTCAAACTTGTAAATGTATTCGACCGTATTAATCCGTCTAAAAATAGCGGCGCCACATAGAGAGTCACTGTTGCATACTGTTTCAAATTCAAATCTTTATATTCAATGCACAATAATGTAAAGAGGAAGTTTTGAACAAGTTTTATTTTGCAATGATTAAACAGATAGGTATGATTCACCACCATAATTGTTGTTTAAATAATGTTTATTTATATTAAAAAATAAGATATTTTGCTTTATGAAAAACGGATAGGATATTATTGTAAGAACATTATGACTCTTTATCATTTTAAAAATCTATAATTTTAATGTCTCCCTACCTTTGTTTAAGCTTTAAAGTATCTTTATACTTTAAGTTAGACATTCAAAATGTCTAAAACTGTTTTATTGCAATGCATTTTATAACTTCTAAGACTTATAATATACACTTTTTTTCTTAAGATTGCATACATGGATACGGAACATGTTTTCTAAGGAAATTTCAGCATTAGTATTAGTGCTGTTTGTTGATATGGTATTTGCCGGTAAGTTCTTCTATTTCTGTGATTTTTAGCTATGGAAAACCTTTTTTTCTTTATTATTAAACATTGTAAACTGTTATCCAATGGCCTATTATAAATCATATTCGGATGAAGAAAAATATTAAATTTAAGTTCTTATTATGGTCACGTCTATTCAACTGGGAAAATATATCAATGGTTTATTATATTGTTACTAAAATATGTAATAGTCAAACTTCATAAATGTTTACAGAATGTTCATTTGGCTGCCAATCATGCCCCGGTTCAATTTGTACAAGTTGCGAATCATCTTACTTTTTAATAGATGGATTTTGTTCACCATGTCCCGAAGATTGTGAAAGCTGTAACAGCTACGATGACTGTACTTTATGTAAGCCAAACAAATATGGTTTTAGGTGTACCGTAAACTGTGATGGTAATTGTCTAAACAGTGAATGCGAAGATGATACGGGGTATTGTACACAATGTAAGCCTGGTTTCTATGGAAATCAATGTCAACATAATTGTAGTTTATGTGAAAATGAACGATGTGATTTACGTACCTGCTCGAGTGGCTGTAGCGCTGGATATTATGAGTATAAAACCGTTGTTGAAACAACATGTCAAACGTGTCCTTCAAATTGTAAACATTGTAGGGATGGAAAAACATGTTATATTTGCAATCATGGTTTTCATCTCTTTAAGTTTAATGACAACGTTCACTGTCTGTCATGTTTTCAAGACTCGAAATGTCCGGACTGTGTTATTCAAGGTTGTAACCAGTGTCAAATAATCAACTATTTGTTAGTCTGCGCTGATTGTCCAGAAGGACAAATATTCAATGGTAATACATGCAAAGCACACAGTATGTTGTGCCCAGAAGGATGTTCTACGCATTGTGATAGTACTGGAATATGTCAAGGAGAAGAATGTAATGAGGGCTGGACTGGTGACAAATGTTCCGAAAAATGTAACATCAAATGTTTAAAGTGTTCAAAAGATAACGGAAATAGTTGTCTATTGTGTAAAGGTAATTTTTACTCAACCGATTGCAGTTTACCATGCAGCCCGGCATGCATAGAGAAAAGCGGTAGTCAAACATGTGAACATGCAGGCGGATATTGTCTGAACGGATGCAACCAAACATTTTGGGGCGACACCTGCGATAAATACTGTCCTGGTGGATGCAAAGAGCAGAAATGTGATAGAATCAACGGTACATGTACAGATGGATGTATGGGTGGACAGACTGGAGATAAATGTACTCATTCTACAACAATCGGTAAACAAGGTACATATGATTACTGTCATGAGTTTTTTTAAAATAATTTATTTATAAGTGAGACATTTGGATTTAAGCAAATACATGCTTACCATAAATATTGAATATTTTTACTTAATTGCTCTTTCTTTTGTTGACAATATATACTAGAAATACTGTATGTGGCTTGTTACAAGAGTTAGTATTACTTTAGATGTAAGTAACTATTATAACTGTCCACGTAGTAGCTTCTAAAAACGTTCCAACGTTATAATTCATGTAGGGTAACAATTTGACCACACATGCGCACATAAAACTAGCTATTCCGCAAAGAATGCAACTCAAAATAAACATTTATATTGGATAGTCATATTTTTTTCGCCATCTATTATGGTGACATTTAAGATATATTGGATATGATTTATTTGTCATGAGAGAAAGTGATTATATTGTGATAGTAAAGAAATCGATTGTAATGATGGCTGGACTGATAATATTTGTAAAAAAGTGAAATTACGATTTTTACTCTCTAGACTGTAGTATTTGAATGATCTTAGACTTGTGTGTACTTGAGTTTATTTATACTCGCAACCGGTTGCCCATATGGGAGGGTTCTCCAGAAGAGTAATAGTAATTTTAGATTTTAGAGGACAGTGGAAGATACAAATACAGAACAGTGTTCCAATTCCAGAAGCTTCTCTTTGTTATTTAACGTGCCAAGTGTTTAGTCACTCATACAAGGAACCACGATTTAAAGTCTCATCGGAAAGAATGTTTTTAGTAATTATACCCCACAAACGAAGTTTAGGGGGTATATAGGAGTCAGCTTGTCAGTTGGTCGGACCGTCGGTCCGAGGCTCCACATCATGGTTTCCGGACGATAAAAAGGGTTTTGAGTGAGGCATTGTAATGAAACTTAGTATATAGCAATATTATGTAAAATCCCTGGCCGGTTTTTATTCGGATGCCCTTAAGCTCAAGGTCACCGTTTCTTAAAATAGGAAAATGGTTTCTGGACAATAACTATAGTTAGGAATGAGATATTGTAATCAAACTTGGTGTATATCAAGCTAATATAAAACCAATGATTGGTATTACATTTTGACCCCCTGGAGTCATGGTCAATGTCACCGTTACTAAACTTGAACATGGTGTCCGGACAATAACTAGAGTTAGGAGTGAGATTTTGTAATCAAACCTGGTGTATAGTAAGCGTATGTGAAGAACACGGTTGTTTTGCATTTAGACCCCATGGGGTAAAGGTCACCGTTACTTAAAATAGAAAAATGGTTTCCGGACAATTACTACCGTTAGAAATGAGATACTGTAATTAAATTTGGTGTACAGCAAGCTGATATGAAGACCCCGGTGGGTATTGCATTTAATTGGAATAATTCTTTGTACACAGTTGATACTTCATGTAATATAGGTTTAGTTCATATTTTTCTTCAGACTATCATTTGTTTAAAAGGTCAAAGTTGCGGGTAGGAGTAGCAATCACTTTCCGTGATAGCTCTAGTTTTAGTTGGACAGCCCGAGAATCGAACCCTTAATGCCAATATTACAAGTATCGCACTCTAACCGATTGCCCTGTGCGGGCTTGCTTGATCTTATAATATTTTTTGTGCAGTAGTTGAGACAGGAAAATTCTTACAATAAGCATTAGAGCGTAATTATGACAATGTTCATTACACGTCAGTGTTATTTCTACAGAAACATCAGTGTCGGCAACAACAACATCAGCCGAGTCTGTAACCCAACAACAAACATGTGCACTGTGTGAAGATAAAGTTAATAATTTTACCATTATATATTTCTCTGGATTCGGATCTTGTGTTGCCATAGAAGTATTTGCTGTATTGCTGTACCTTATACGTCGAAGGTGAATATTTTAACACTGTTTTTATACTATACAACATGCTTGTCTTGAAGGCATGTTTACTGATGAATTTAATGATACAAAAAATAATAATAATTATAAGCATAGCGTTATGTAATATTTTTCTTTATGATTTAATATTCATGTTTGTACTTTCAAGTAAATTGTGTCGGTTTTAATTGGTTTGCTTTTGTGGTAATTTATACTTAAAATCGACTTAAAAATAATGTATAATAATATTCTAAATTCTATGATTTTATACAGGTATCTTGCAAGTAAAACGCCCCAAGATAACAAACCCAACGTTGAGATTCCAACATATTATAACACTAGAACTGATTTCAGAGCTGTAAATACTGAGTCAGCTGAAGTGATAATAATTAGAGAGTTTTGGGGAATAACAGGCCCCCTGATAAGTATACAAATTAATTTATTTTTGTTTTTTTGATTTACTAGAATTATAAAATTTTTTTGTATTTTTGTTTTTTTTTGTTTATAACTATTATTAACTAATTAATGTTATATTATGTTATGTTCTCTTATTTAGTTTATTTATTTATTTGTCTATTTATTTACTTGTTTATTTTCAGATCTAGGAACAACAGTGTCATAGATGTAAAAGAAACGAGTTTCTAGTGAAAACAACAGAATGAATTGTTACTGTATTTGTTGTTCCTGGGATGAATGATTGATGCATATTATTACTATCCTTATATAATCACGTTGAAAACGGCTGCTATTCATGATAATCTAGTTGTATTACATTGTATTAGGGGATGAAACTCTATTTCAATCTAGCTATTTTAACATGTAAAATATGACTAATGTGTTTTCAAAAATATTTTACCTTGTTATCTTTATAAACGTTTCTTTTCTCGAATATTTCAATCCTGTATTTGTAAATGCCTTGAATTAAATTTTCAACATACCTACCTTCCCGTGTGATAACTCTAATCGATAGGTTTAGTTCACAACACAAATATAATTGAAATGTAAATTTTACTACAGTATAGTAAAAGTAAGAAGCCAGCAAAACGTTCAGTTATTTCATCTTTATTAAATTACACTTCATAAATGCTTTCATATATAGAATATGTCATTTTGTAAACGTTACTAGTTAAGATCGCTGATCAATATACGATCGTATTATTTCGGTATTTTTAGACAGATATTATGGTTACAGTCTTCTAAGCTTTTCCTGCCATCTTACTAATATAATAAAAAAGATTAATTTATTATCGAAGCATAGTAAGCGTAAAATTTTCTGTGAGTATATAAAAACAAAACTAATTTATATCTCATTTTAGTTAAATTTTTTAAATAAAATGTACACTTATCTCTAATTACAGTTTATTATTGTTTACATATCTTACATTATTTGTTTTATAATGTTTGATTATAACATGTATAACAATGTTCTTGAAAACGGTATAAGTTATCCTAGCAGTGTTTGTTGATGAAGAATTTGATCGTCAACACTTCTGCATAATAGTTCCAAATCAATTTTGACTGTTTACTTACAAGTTAGAGTAATAAAATGTGGACATGTCTTTTACAAAAAATGCATCTTTACATATTTTATATTAAATTACAGAAATGTTCAATGCTAACATTTGACTGAAATACATATGTGACATTTGGTCGCATCGATATCTTTAATAAAATAACAGTTAAACCAGCTATCAGAGTATATTTCAAAACGTATCACTTAAATGTATTTTGATTAAAGTTTGTATAATTGGTGTTAAGAATATTTTATTGGCTTTCAATCTTGATCACATGTTCCTCATCTTTTAGTTATGATCATCTTACTTTTTATCAAAAGTGTTCGTTCATTGTGCTATAAAGATGGTTAACATTGCTTAAATAACTGTATTTCATGTAAACAAAAATTATATGGTATTCATATAAGTTAAACTTTTACCACTGATGATAATTGTCTAAAAAGTAAATATATAGAAGATCCGGTATATTGCTACCAATCCAAGCCTGGTTTGTTTATGCTTATATGCAAGGTTCTAGATCTGGGTATAATCAGTATAAAACCGGATAAAACGGTATACAAAAATTGTTTGTCAAATTTCAATCATTGTTCGGATGTCAGAACATGTTATTATGCAATGATAGTTTTCATCTTTATAAATTTGTTTGCAATAAAAACGGATTCCCCGAAAAAGAAGAACGCCAAAGAGCCTATTCATGTACGGAACTGAAAGTGCGAGTTACTGTCCCTGCCACTTAAGTAGAAAACAAAGACTCAAATGCTTAAGAGAAAATGAAAATAGTTGTCTACCGCGCACTGGACAAGAATGTAGTTCAGTTTGCCATTCATCATGTACCGTAAGGGGTGGTAAAATAACACGGATAGTGTTTAAATGAGTGTATACAAAGGTCCTGGATCGAAACCTGTGCGAAATATGTGACAGAAAACCTATGAATATGTCTTGAAGGATGCAATGATGGATATCTTGCAGATATGTATTTTCAAGATACTACTGGGTTCGAGTATGTATAAACCAGTTGCTATAAACAAGTACATTTCATTACACTGAAATTAGCTGTCAAAACGTGAATGAGACAGTATTTACGAGGTTAAGGCTAATTCGTGACCGATGATGGATCGAACAACTGTGCTTATCATAAAAATTCTTAACTAACCATTTTTAAATATTGTTCAATTATGTAGCGTAGGTACGAGTACCATATTTAAGAAGATCGACGTTCTTATCCGAAATGTAACGGAAAACGGCAGATAAGTTAAAAAATCATTTAAAATTGCCAATAAAAAGTAAAAAATTTAAGTTTGTAAAAAGGGGGGGAAAGGAACTTTTTTTCAAATAGTTTTATTTCCTTTAAGTTACGAAAAAAATTTTTTGATTTGTTAAAAAGTGTAACAATTGGTCCTGCTAAAATAATACTACAGTTATGAACTAAAGACTATCCCAACTTAACGACCTGGCGATTTAAACTTCATAATTTTACAATTTTATCAATTTATCAAATTGAAATAACAAATTTACGACTTTAGAAAACAACAACAAAGCTTTAAGTTAATGTATTCAACTTCATGAATTCACCTTTGAACTTCACGATTCGAACGTAACGAGTTCGCGAATTAAACTACATGAATTTTATCTTAACAAAAATTTGAATTTAGTCATTATTTATTAGTTCAATTTTATGAATTCTTGAATTTAATTTGTATATTCAGAAAATTCAAGAAGATACAATTATAATGAATTATAATAAATTAATGACGTTATTAGTTAAACTTTATTAGGTCAATATTATGATGTCGTTAATTGTATAGTTGGAATCGTAAAATTATGAAATTAAATGTGTCAGAGTTTTCGGCCCCACGTTAAATGCTTTGTAATACATAAGTGCGTCTAAAAACATAGCCACTGAAGGGGCCGCTATTATAGAGGAGTCACGTGGAAGCAATAATAGTTTTTTACCTATTCAAAATTTTATATTTGTTTACGCACAAATATTTAAGGAGGAAGTTTTTGAAAAAGATTAATCAGATAAAAAATACACACATATTGTAAGTTTTTAGAAATGATAATTATTTTTTAAAAAGTATTGTGCTTTTTGCAAACAGGAAAAACGGATATCAGTTCTGTAAGAATATTTTGACTTTGTATCTTTTTAACAATAATTTTTCATATCTTTTTAAGTTTCACTAATTTGTTTGAGCTTTAAAGTGTCTTATCACTCTATAATAGGTACGCAAAATGTCTAAAACTGTTTTATTTTAAAGCAGTTAATATCTTCTAAGACAAATAGTTAGTTTGACTCTTAAGTAAAAAGTAGAACCAAAACATTTATATTAATAAACGCAGCATCGTGTAGTTATGCTTAAACGTTTACATTTGAAAACATTTCAATAAGTTGACAACTATCAAAATGTACACTATTCTGTTTCAGATTAAATTGCATACATAAATACGGAATAATGTTTCCTAAGGAAACTTTAGCATTAGTACCTATATTTGTTTATAGGGGAAATGTTAATTTGCTTTTTTTAAAGTAAAAAACAAATTAAATTTATAAAATTTTTAAAATTTGTAAAATTTCCTTAATTTCTAAAATACCTTTTCTTTGGGATTGTATTCCCATACATAAAATAGGGGAATATGGGGTTTCAAAGTATAGTATTGTTCGATTTTAATATGAATTCGCTGGTAAATGTTTTTCCTCATAACAATTTAAACTGGGGAAATACGTTTCTTTTTAATTTCTTAAGATGCATCCTTTAAAAAAATTAAAACCCCTGCATCAATTATCTGGATAGTAAATAGTATTCCCGGTTGCAGAGAAATTAAGCTTTAAAGTTTTTTTAATTATCAATGACCAAAAAATTTATATCTGTTTAAATTTGGCTAAGTATAACCTTGGATTAATATTATTTGTAATAATTTTTTATGTAAATTATTATAGATGCACGTTAAAATTCTATACTTAAAATCGACAATCACCCTTTTTTTTGGCAGAAGTTTGTTGGCTGCCCAATCATCTTGGTTCAACTTGCCAAAAAGTTTGTTGAATCATTCTTACTTTTTAATAATGGCATCTTTATCAATGCCCCGAACATTGTGAAAAGTTTGTAAATAGCTATGAGACTGTACTTCTTTGTAAGCCAAATAAGTATACAGTTTTGGGCACGACAGATTGTGGTTTTTCAAACTGTGATGGTAATTGTCTAAATTAGGGTGAATGTTCAAGATGAACGGGATATTGTATGTCAAATGTAAAGTCTGGTTTCTATGGATATCAATGTCAACCAAAGTTGTAGGTTTTTGGTGGCCGATGAAGACGTTGTGGAGTTACGTAACCTGCTCTAGGTGGTTTGTATATATTGGTTACCTATATGTATGAGTATAGCACCGGTGGTCGAAACACTATGTCAGACCTGTCTTTCTCGCAAATTGTAAACATTGTACGGGATGGGAAAAACATATGTTAATATTTGCCAATAAATGGTTTTCACCTGTATAAGTTTAAAGTGACAATGTTTCAACTGTGTGCCTTGTTTCGCAAGAATTTCGCAAGTCAAGACTGTGTTATTCAAGGTTGTAACAGTGTTCAAATCACACAATGGATTGCGGTTAGTCCTGGCGCTGAATTGCCCCCAGAAAGGACAAGTATTCAATGTGTAAAACGCATGCGTATCAAAAACGAATCATTGTAATCTAAAAATGGTTCTACGTATTTTGTGATAGTTACTTCTGGAATATGTCAAGACGAATGTAAATGGAAGGGGCTGGAGCTGGTGAAAAATGTTCCGAACAATGTAACACAAATGTTTAAAGTGGGGCTTCAAAAGATAACAGAAACAGTATTTGTCTACTGTGTATAGGTATTTTTTTACTCAACCGATTGCAGTTTAGTGCATTGCAAACCCGGCATGCGCATAGTAAAAAAGTGGTAAACATTACATGTGGGCCCCGTGGCAGACGGATATTGTTCAAACCCGGAAATGTAACCAAACTTTTTTGGGGGCGCAAACCCTGCGAGCAAACCTTGTCCCTGGTGGATTGCCAAAGAATCTTAAAATGTAATAGAGACAACGATGCATGTACATATGGATGTAAGGATGGACTGACTAGAGATGAATGTACTTTCAAGACTACCACAATCGGTAAAACAATGTGCATACTGCCAGGAATTCATTTCAAAATAATTAATTCATAACTAACTTCTTATAGTTTAAACCAAATTCATAATTACCAGATAAATATCGATTTATTCATAATTATTCGTTCATATGTTGAAGAATAAGGGGTATTGAAATACTTTTTTTGCCTTGTTTACACCATGTTAGAATTAACTTTGAAAACGTTGGGGTAACTTTAAACGTGCACACGTAGTAGTTTTACGTTTAACTCGTGTAATGTTATCAGGGAAAGATTATAATGCCGAATAATACTTCATTTTCTCACTGAATAAAATTCATAGAAATATTATAATGACGGTGGCATTAAAGAGATATTGAATCCGAAAGACTGTTTTAAGCCATTTTTAGTTGGCCGGCCCGGGAATCGGACCCTGCACCTGTTAAGATTATACAATTTTTGCGCTCTAAACAGATTGAAGCTTTTGCGCGCTGGGCTTTGACATAGATAACTGTTTTTTGCATTTTAATGACAAACTAAATATTGTTCCCAAGTAATGCAATTTGACTTATAGTTAGCGTTAATATCTAATTACAAGTCAATGTTATATCTACAAGAAACATCAGTGACAACAACAACCCAACAACAACAACAACAGCAACAAAAAGTCAATCCGAATCTGTAACACAACAAAACAAAACGTTTTTGTGGCATCATGGTGACGGGATGAAAGGGCTAAATTATTTTACCCATTGGTTATTTCTCTGGATTCGGATCTTGTGGCTGCCCAAATAGGAGTATTTGCTGTAATTGTTTTACCTTATTAGACGAAGGTGAATGTTTTCCCATAAATTTTGTAATGCTTAAGTTTACCAGAATTTGTTTGTTCTTTTAAAATGTAAAACAAATTCTCTTTAACTGGTGGAATTTTAATAAATTAATGAATAATAAACCATGAATTTTGGTGTTGTCGCTGGTTTTATTATGATTTAATTGTTTATTTTGTACTATCAAGTTTATTATGGTCTATTGTTTACATGTTTGCATTTTTTACCTAAATTCTAAAAAGTTTAACAGTAAAATGTAAAAAATGTATAATAATATTAAATTACTTTTAAATTATTTAAATACAGGTATTCTTGCAAATAAAACGTTTAAAAAGGATAATAAACCTTAACATTGGAAGAATTCCCAACATTACTATAAACACTAGAACTTGATTTTGGGAAGCTGTAAATGCTGAATCAGCTGATCATTGACGTGACGAATAATTACGAAGAGTTTGAGTAATAACAGGACCACAGATTAATGTATACAATGGTAATTGCTATATTATTCACTTGATAAATCTTAATATTAAATAATGTTTCTAATTTAAGGTACTTGATTTAATTATTGTTGTTCTAATATTTATTTATTGATTGATTGATTGATTGATTGATTGACTGATTGATTGATTTATTTATTTTCAGATCTAAGAACAACATTGTCAATAGACGTAAGGGAAATGAGTTTTAGTGATTTTTCTAGTGAAAACCAAACAAAATGTATTGTTAGGACTGAATTTTGTTGTTTCTCTTATTCGATACACATTTTATGGTTGGTGATAAAAGCTTTATTTCCCTAAATACAAATCTAGCACTTACGACAATAAGTTGGCAGTTCGTCTCTTTGTGTGTATATACTTTAAATCCTTAAAGCACATTTCGCTCATTCATATGTTCAATTTTTCTGAATGCTTTATCTTTAGTGTTAAGTTTAATAAATTGTTTATATTTAAGCGATTTAGAAAGTTCAATTAAACGTTTCAGAAGGTCCTGCAAAACCATTGACTTTCAAGGGTTGTATCAAAACCTGCCTGTATGTGTACTTGAAAGTAACGAAGAGGAAATAAATAAATGGGGATTGCCTTCCCATTATGAATGCAAAAAATTACAGGAAAATTATATAAACCCCTTTGTTGTACATAGCGATTAGAAATATGTCTAAGTTTAGAGCACGGCAGTTTCATTTTCAAGTTTGAATACTGTCTGAAAGACCCAACATATTAAGTCAGAAAATAGTCTTATTCTAAATCTTAATCAGTTTGTGTTTCAAAGAAAATTATTACTCCTTTGTAATTTTTCCTTTAATATATGAATAAAATGCACATGAACATTAACATTTTCCAGATTATATTCAATCGCGCCTACTGTATTTATTAACTTTTCCTGGAAGATGAATTTTATCAAAGTATAAAAGCACTAACTAAAGAATTTGTTTATGAAACGGTCTTCTGTAAGTCAAAAAAGACATAAAAGTGCTCTTACATCTTAGGACTTTATGAATTTTTGTAAATGACTAAATTACTTCTGGTGCAAAATTAATGGATTTTCCGGTTAAAGAAGCTTTTTAGCTGAGTAATGTTCCTTATATGAAAAAGGGGTGTTGGTCTGTTATTCGTTTTTTTTGTTTCCCGCTACACAGTAAATACAACATGCTACAAAGAAGGGCCATGTAGGGAACAAAGTGTCAAATCAGCCCTCAATATACCTGCTGAATTGGCTACCATTAGGCGTTACAGTCGTATGATCACTAAGCGCTCTTTGTTCTTGTTTACTGTATACCGCATTACATTGAATGGCACAAAGTGTCACATTGAATGTGCCATGATAACCAACGTATAAACACATCTTAGGATGCTTCTAATTATAATTTAAAAAATAAAGAAGTAAAAAAAAACTGGTACAGAATAATCACTTGAACTTTAACGTCGTTTGTTTGTTGTTGATTTTTTGTCAAGACAAAGCCATATAGTACACAGCTATTTAAAAGGAGTTTAAAAGAGGAAAAAAGGCTCGATTTGATTGATCTCGATCATGCATGAACGGTACTGGAAATTGCAAGCTCGCACACCCCAAGCAACGGCTGAATTCAACAATTATACAAAAAATGGTAAAATTTGAATTTAGAAATTAATAATCCGATCTATCCTGACATATTTTGTCAACTAGGCTCTTCCGTTTTTGCGTGCACTTACACGTGATATAAAAATATATATTATTAATACAAGATTCCATAATGAACTTAGTTTCACGTCTACATCATGAACAACTGACCTCTGTATTCTTTTCTTAATATAGATTTGAAATCATATTCAGAAACAAAATCATAATTGTTACATGTGCTTTGTCCTTTGTGACTATATATATTTCCTGCTATATTAATCCTAGTTTTACACACTGTGTAAGCCTTTAATTTTCACCTTGAATAACAAGCAAACAAGCAAATATTGGTTCACCATGTCCCGAAAATTGGCCGTTAAACCAAACACATGCAAATTCACCTAAGTACACTATTGTTCAATTGTTAAATCATGTATTAAGTATTGCAACACATTCTCAGACTTTTTTGAAATTTCAATTTCGTCAAGGTCTAAATAATTCTTCGGTTATGTTTGCACTTTTTTAGAGGACTTAGAACTACATTAACAAAACAGAATAAATTGTGGTTTGTCAATTTTTGAACTTTGTATCGTTATTTTACTCCTTGCTGAAGATATGGTTTTAGTAGTACATTCTATAGAAGATTTCAACTGATAATTATACGGGTTCATTTGTTTTGCATAATCAATATATTATTGGAAAAGCCGTAAAAGCATTTAACGTTTTACAAAGTAACATCAATAAGGTAGAATTATCACCATATATTTCTTTAAAATTATTTGATTCTTTTGTTGGCTCTATTCTGAATTATGCATGCCCTGTATGGGGATTTTCTAATTAAAAAAATATAGAACGGTTACATCTCAAATTTAGCAAATATATTTTAGGCGTTAAAAAAGTTCAAACAATAGTGCTGTATACGGAGAATTAGGACGATACCCTTAATATATAAACAAAAATGTTTAAATGATAAAATAGTGGTTGAAAATTTCAAATTCAAATAATATTATTTTAAATACGATATATAAAAACTCATTATTACAATGTTTAAATGGTGTCAAAATTTGGACATACCATGTTTAAATATTATTAGAAAATAGTGGTTTTGCAGATGTATTATTAAAAATCTAAGGGAAAATTATTATTGAATCCCAAAATAAACCATTAATATAAATTTGAAATTTTTTTTTGGTTTAAAAATTTTAAAAACAAAGATTTTTTTGGTTTTCCCTTAAAAAACAAAAAGGGGTAACAGATTAAACTAAAAATTTTTTTAAAAACACTCTTTATATTAAATTTAAAACATTTTTTAAATTTTTTGAAAATTTTTTTAAAATACCAAAAAAAAATTTAAAATTTAGGAATTTATTTTTTTAAACGCTTTTAAAAAAAAAATCTTCACTTAATTTTAAAAATTCAAACAGGAAAGATTATTTTAAGGATAGAAAAGATAGACAGGAAAGTTTCAAATCTCTGAGTTTTGAAGAAAAAATATTTTTTATTCTTAAAAATGAAAGTTTTTTCCCAAATAAATTTAAAAGTTTTTCGATTGATTAAACTTTAAATTTTTATCAAAAAGACCTTGTTTTTTTCCCAAAGTTCAAAAAGAAATTTGTTTGGGACCAAAACAATAAATCAGTTCAAAACAATTTTTAGAAAAATTTATTTAATTAACCAATTTTAAAAAAAAAAATTTTTTAATTGGGAATTCTATCTCAAAACTTTAGGACTTTTAACAATGTTTATTTTTTTTTTCCCCCCTTTTTAGACCCTTTTTGTTGTTAGATTTCTTGTTTAGTAAAAAATTGCTGTTATTTAAAATATTAATTCATACTTTATTAGATGTGTTTAAAATTTCTCCATTAGTAATAAATTTGTATAACATTAAATATATCACTTATTTTCAATTGAAATACCTATAACCTCTGACTATAAAATGTTTTATTATTATTCTAGTTGATTGTATATACAAATGAATACATGTTAAATGTAAGATGTTAAATAATATTTTCTTCTTCGATGTAATAAATTGACAATTTAATTGAAGATAGAATTTTTAATTGACAAAAAAAAAACAGTCTAATTGATAGCGAGGGTAATTTTTAAACGTACCAAAACGTATTTAGCTATTTAAAAGCGCTTTCTAAAAATAGCTGTGAAATAGCGATATTATATTAACCGTAAGACTAATGAATTAACGAACTTCATGACGTCAACAAATGTAAACATAGTGGTTTTAAAACGTATTTTAATTTTAGGGCTCGATTACAAAACAAGTTTTCACAAACTTATTGTCAATTAATTTTTGAGCAATTTTAAAAATATTTTAAACTGCATAAATTAACGTTTCCTAGGGGCAATAACCCCCCAAAAATTTTAAAAAAACATCAAAAAAAAACGTAAAAAGAAACTGTATTAATTCATTTTTCATGAAATTTGAGCCTAAGGGCCCCAAAGTCTTAAAAATTTGGGCGTTTTCAGATACATGAAAATGGATTTAAAATTTTTCAATTTTTAAAATACAACTTCATAAATTTAAAAAAACTTTAAACTGAATTTGGATTTTCTTAAAATTAAATTTTTTTCCCATTTTTAAACGAAAACTTAAAATTTTTAATTTGAAAATTTTAAAAAATTTTTAATTTAAATTTGTGGTATAATTGGAATTTTTAAATCTTTAAATTAAAGAAGTTATTTAGGGTTTTTCGTAAGTATGTTATACTTAAAAAAAAAAAAAAAAAGCTGTTGTAATATTTTTTTAATGTTTGAAAAAATTTAAAAACCCCAAAACAAAAAAATTATTTTTTTATTTTAAACAGGTATAAATTTTAAAGGGTTTTTTTTTTTTTAATTCTTGCAAAAAAAAAACATTTTTTTGAGTTAAAAAAAGCAAATTTTTTTTTTTTTTTTTTTTTCCGCCCAAAATATCAATCCGAATATTTTCGCGTCTTAAAAAAAAACTTTTTAAAAATCGCTAAAAAAAGGAGTAAAACTGTGCATCCCGTATCTTTTAAAAACTACAACTTTTTAAACGGGAAAAGTTTTAAAAACAAAATTTTTTCCCGGTAGTAAATTTAATGGGGAAAAGGTTAAAAACCATTTAAAAATTTATATTTTTTTGTTTTTTTTGGGAAAAATGTTAAGTGATATTCTTAACTTTTTCCCCCTTCTTTTTCCCCCCAAACCGGAAAACGGATAAAGATTGTTATATTTGTTTCAGTATAAGTATGCAAGACTCTTTGCTAAGCCTTTATTGTACCTTAATACATTGTAACTTAATTTTATAATACATTCGACATGTTTAAATTTTTCTATAATAGTGCATCTTAAACTTCTAATACATGTGACACACCATTTTTACTGATCTTGCAGATACGTATAACCACAGAAATGAAGGATTATAAAACTAGCATCGTTTCGTCATGCTTAAAACATAATATATTTGAACGAAATGCCTATACGTTGATCACATAATATATAATAATATATATGTTTTATTCTCGTGTATAGGTTGGTTTTCATAGGAATAATGTTGTCTCAGGAAACGTCAGCATTCATACTAATATTGCTCGTTGATATGGTATTTACTCGTAAGTTTTTTTAACTTCATGATAATGTTTACTTAAAAGAATACAAATGTGTTAATTTTAGTAACAACATGATTTTTTTTTATTTTTACCTAAATGCTTCTAAAATAATTTGACATTATATGTTATCCTTTTTAAATTTTATTTGATTTTCTTGTGGTCACGTTTAAATCTTTTATATAAACGTATTTATAAATTCTGACTGCATATTTATAGTTCCTTACATATATATTTGGAAATACAAATGCATATATATTACTACAAAATTGTAAATAGGATAAAAATAAATATTTACAGAATGTCCTGTTGGCTGCAAGTTATGTTCCGGTTCAAATTGCACAAGTTGTGAATCATCTTACTTTTTATCACATGATTTGTGTTCACCATGTCCCAAGCATTGTGACAGCTGTAACAGCTGGGATGACTGTACTTTATGTAAACCAAATAAGCATGGTTTGCATGCAAGATGTGATTTCAACTGTGATGGTAATTGTCTAAACAGTGAATGCGATGATAAAACTGGAGATTGTACTCAATGTAAGCCCGGTTTATATGGATATCAATGTCAACACAATTGTAGTTTATGTGAAAATGAACGTTGTGATTTACGTACCTGCTCGAGTGATTGTAGAGCTGGATATTATGAGATTAGGTTCGGTGCCGTAACATTTTGTCAGGATTGTCCGACAAATTGTAAACATTGCACGGATGGGAAAGCATGTTATATTTGCAATGATAGTTTTCACCTCTATAAGTTTAATGACAATGTTCACTGTGTGTCATGTTTGCAAGCACGGCAATGTCCGGACTGTGTTATCCAAGGTTGTAACCAGTGCCAAATACACAATGATTCGTTAGTCTGTGCGGATTGCCCAGAAGGACAAATATTCAATGGTAAAACATGCGTATCACACACAGCATTGTGCTCAAAAGAATGTTCTACGTATTGTGATGGTAATGGAATATGTCAAGGCGAATGTAATAAGGGCTGGACTGGTGAAAAATGCTCCGAAAGATGTAACAGTCAATGTTTAAAGTGCACAAAAGAGAACCGAAATAGTTGTCTACTGTGTAAAGGTAATTATTACTAAACCGATTGCAGTTTAGCCTGCAACCCGGCATGCATATTAATGAGTGGTAAACATACCTGTGAACATACAGGCGGATATTGTCTAAACGGATGTAATCAAACATTTTGGGGCGACACCTGTGATAAATCTTGTAAAAATCTTAAATGTGATAGAAACAACGGTGCATGTACAGATGGATGTAGGGATGGACTGACCGGAGATAAATGTACTCAAACTATCACAATCGGTTAATTATGTGCATATGATTACTGCCAGGAATGCATTTCAAAATAATTAATTCATAAATATGTCCTCTGGTTTAAATCAAATTCATAATTACCATAAATATCGATTATTCATAAATATTCGTCATATGTTGGAGTATTAGGGGCATTGAAATACTTTTTTGCCTTGTTTACACATGTTAGAATTACTTTGAACGTTGGTAACTATAACGTGCACGTTTATACGTTTTCATTTTTAACTCGTGTAATGCATCAAGAAGATATAATGTCGAATAATACTCATTCTCACCGAATAAAGTTTATAGAACATATTATGGTGGCATTTGAAAGATATTGATTCGAAAGACTGTTTTAGTCATTTTAGTTGGCCGGAAATCGGACCCTCAATGTTGAGATTACAAATTTTGCGCTCTAACAGATTGAGCTGTGCGAGCTGGCTTGACATAGATGACTGTTTTTGCATTTAATGACAAAATAATTGTTCCAGTAATCATTAGACTATAGTTAGGGTAATATTTATTACACGTCAATGTTATATCTACAGAAACATCAATAATAGCAACAACATCAACAACAACAACAACAACATCAGACAAACCTTTAATACAACAACAAACTTGTGCACGGTGTGAAGATAAAGCTGATATTTTTACCATTGGTTATTTCTCTGGATTTGGATCTTGTGCTGCAATAGTAGTTTTTGCTGTATTGTTCTTCCTTATTAGACGAAGGTGAATGTTTTCGCTAATTTAACTATTATACAAGATGTTTGTTCTTAAAGCAGCACGCCTCCAGATTCCTGCTAATGTTCATGAAAATTTGAAAATGTATTCATAAGTAAAATATTGTTAAGCTGACAGAGAAAATAATATGCACATTTCAAATGGCACTTACAACCAATGTAAATTACAAAACTGAGGTCAAAATATGCAAAATTAACCCTTACTGCGTTAGTAACGCAGTAGAAATATGGTGAAAATCACTGAAAAATTGGCCATTAATCGCAAATAACATGGAAATTATTACTTTTATCTTTAGTATTTTTACTTTTCATAAAACCTCAGTACATTTTTCTCAAGTTTTATTTTCTTGAAATATTTTGGCTCATCTGGAGGCATGCAGCTTCAATGTATAACAAATTATCTTTACATATGAGATAAATAATAGTAATGATAATGATGATGATGATGATGATTATCGATCAATCATGGTGTTGTTGTCTCCTTTTATTTATTATCATATTGACATGTTTGTTCTTTCAAGTTTATCTTGTCGGTTGTTACTTTCTTTTTTACATATTACTAAAAAATGACTTTTATAATACTATAATAATTATAAATTATACACTTTAACACAGGTATGTTGCAAGAAAAACGCCCCAAAACAACAAACCAAATATTGAGAATCCAACATACTATAACACTAGAACTGATTTCGGCGCTGTAAATGCTGAGTCGGCTGATGTGACTAATAATTACGAGAGTTTGAGTAATAACACGATCACGGATAATGTATACAACGGTATTTATTATGTTTTCTATTTCATAAATCTAAAATTATGATTAGTTTAAGTACTTGGTTTCATTATTCTTCATATTATATATTTATTTATTTATTTTCAGATCTAGGAACAACATTATCGTAGATGTAAGAGAAATCAGTTATTGTGATTCACTAGTGAAAACAACAAAATGAAGAGTTAGACTATATCTGTTGTTTCTCTTATTCGATGCAAATTGTATTGTGGCGATAAAATCTTAGATTCGTTATCCCAAATATGCACTTACGACAACGAGGTAACAGTATTGTCCCTTTGTGCGTGAACACTTTTAACCTTTAATGTCCATTTAAGCTTATTCACATGTTTCGGGAATGCTTTATCATTCGTGCTAAGTGAAGTATATTGTTTAAATTAAAGCGGTCGGGAAAACTCAAGCTAACATTTCGGAATTCCCCTAAGACTGCGTCGAGATAGTGTCAATTGCCTATGTCTGTGTACTTTGAAAATCAGCAATGATAAAATATCATGAATTCCCTTCTTTTATGATTAATCAAGATACAGTAAATGTTGTTCAAACCTGTGAACATAAACTAGGATAAGAAATATGTGTCAGCTTAGAGTGTAGCAGCTTTTTCAAGTATGACTTCTGCCTTGAATGTTGAACTATGGTTCTGAAGGGTTTTACATAGCAATTCAGAAATCTGAAATCAGTCTTCTTACAAAACTTATATAAATTTGTGTTTCAAAGGAAATGTCCTTAATTATGACTCCTTTGTTAATGACCCCTTTAATTCCTGAATAGCAATGCACATGGAAAAATAACATTTTGTGGATTAGATTATGCGCAATCGGTTTTTTTAATATTTCTTAGGAAGACGATTTTAATCAAAGTCTAAAGTATCTGACTAATATAAAATATTTAAGCTGTCGTTTGTTTGATATTGTAAAAGCTGTCTTACATCATTCGACTTTAAATACATTTAGTACTTTCTATGAAACGCAACCTTGACTTGAATCATTCGTATGCAATATATCTGCCATGGAGTGCATACGAACGTCTTTTAGATTAACTCAAACACAATAGGTTCAGTTTCTAAAATGATTTTTACGCATTACTCAATTTATGAGAAAAAAGTCAACAGTAAATTGTTTTTCTTCCTGTAACAAAATGCAGTAACATATAGAATAAACAGATAATGAGATTATAGCAAAAAATATAAGTTTAATAGAGAAATAACATACTTTCTTTGGACCAAGTATCAAATACTAAGTTCCTTTCTTTTTAATTTTTAAAAAAAAACATCATGGTTATTAGTTATGGCACTTTAAATTTATTAAAGTTACGTTAATTAGTTACTTTTCTTTTACTACGAAATACTACCGCGTTATACTTAAATACGTGCATTTAGTCCTGCGTGTTCTGTTTTAAAATGCTTCAATGTTTATTACCCCTTTATAGAAATATTTGCACATTTTATTTTCATATCATGAAAATGTCATTAAAATATGGCTAAACCTGGGGTTACTGATGCATATTATATATTCAAATCTTTACATAACTTTGAAAACGAATTATTTACCATAATTAGGTAGTTTTCTCTACTTCCATCTAGCGATGTTGTAAGTACAGATATCATTTTGGTAAATACATATGTATAGGCATATATTATTGTAGCATGGAAACTACGGCTCTCGTGTGTTTCTAACTTATTTACCTTATATTTCTTTAAATACGTTGTTTCCGAATATGTCAGTCCTGTATTTGCAAAAGGCTTAAATTAAATGTCCAACATACTAACTTACCCATTTTGTCATAAATCTTATCAGTATGTTAAGTTTACAACACAAACATATGAAATGTTACATTATCTATAGTATGTTTAGGTAATAAATAACACTAAAATGTTGAATAATTACATTGTTATCTAATCCTACAATATTACTTGTTCTAAATATAAAATGTGTAAGTTTGTTAACTTTACCTTTTTTTTATTTCCATTGATCAATATAAATTCTTACTTAATTGCTTTTTGTTCAGACAGATACTAAGTCCTAGATATTGTACGCATATGTCGATATGTCAATGTTACAGAAAAAAGTCAATTCGGTGCAATAATCAAACTGGCAATGTCATTCCAATAGAAAATTTTAATTTATTATTGAATCATAGTAAGCGTGACATACATATATACTATGGTTATATAGAAACAACAACATTTTATCTTTTATTTCAAAGTTAAATATAAAATTCATACTTATACCATTGAATAGTCTATCATTGACTTGACATTTTACATTATTTGTTTTTTGTTCAATTTTGATGATGTTAGATAATAATACATATTAACAACGGTTAGTAATGTTCTTTCAAACTGCATCAATTATACAAGCACTGTTTGCTTATAAAATATTTGCTCGTAAGTACTATATTATAATCCATGATCTGTTTAATTAACATATGAGTGATAAATTTTGGAAAATACATTAACTGTTTATATTAAATATCGTTTTAAGTTTTGGTTGCACGAAGATTTTGTGTTTTAGCCGTATTTATATATTAACTTTAAGAATATAACTGTTAAAGTAGCTATAAGAGTATATTTTAAAACATATCACTTAAATGTATTTGATGATAATTGTCCAAATAGTAAATACATAAATGATCCGCTATATTAATTCCAATCCTAGCCTGGTTTTAATATGCTTATATTTACATAAATGCTTGCAAGGTTGTTAAGTTGGGTATTATCAGTATTAAACCGGATAATAACGGTATATTAAATTTGTTCGTAAAATTGTCATCATTGTTCGGATGTGAAAACATGTTAATCATGCAATGATGGTTTCATTTTTATAAATTTGATGGCAATGAAAACGGATTCCCGTAAAAAGGACACCAAAGAGATTGTACGTGGACGAAACTGAATGTACGAGTTACAATCCCTGCCCTCTTAAGTACAGTGTTCGAATTAAATCTGAAATCTAACTTGCCAATAGGGCAATTTATAGATGATTCCAACTTGCCCCCCCCCCCTTGCCCCTTTTATGTTTGCGGAGAAAGTCAAAAATCAACTAGAATACAAATTTGAATTGAAAGTGGTTCAATTTATGAAAGTGATATTATGATAACCTATCAACATGAAACACAATGGAATGTATTGTAGTCTATGTAATTAACTAATAAATTGTATTAATATTGTGTCAAGCTATGTTACCTGATATACAGTTGATTAATACTGTAACTTTAGTTCTCAAGTCATATGTTAGCCAAATATAAATGGCAAATCATTTACTCCTCAATCTCATCTAACAGCATACTTCAAAGAATTCCAAAAGTGCTCTTCAAGCATACTCTAATCTAACATTTAAAATTTGTCTATTTTCTATTACCTGACATCTGATAAAGTAGAAAATAAAATCACAAATGCTAAAGAGAAAGTGAACATATTAATTTTGTCTACATTGCAATGGATCAGAATATAGTTAATTTTGTCATCCATCATGTACATTAAGTGACGGTAAAAGAACATAATTTCTGAAATCTCATAAGGTCATGTGAGTTATTTATTGTCCATGCATAGATAATTATAAAATTGAAAGCAATTATAGCAAAATGTCAAATTATCTTAATATTAATCTGTTCACTCATTCTATACCTTTGGATGGGCATAATAGCAACTTTGCTCAATATATATTTGAAATTAATTTATAAAAAAAACATAATTGTTACAAGTGCTTTGTCTTTAAGGAATTTGTTGGTAATATTTTGTTTTAGTTTCAACACATTGCCCTGTTTACATGTATAATTGTTTTTAAATTAAAAATGGAATTTTAATTACAAAACCTCATAGTAGGGCAATTATAACTTGCAAACATACGAGGGTGTTCAAATAGGGATGCAACTAGGCCAATATCTCGTTTTTGTTAACCACATTTTGTACAAACTATTTGCATGTATCGCTTTGATGGTTGTGTAAGCTCTCGAATGATACAATACATGTGTAAATCAGTCCAATCTAGCTTTGACAATAGCTCGATTAACGCTATCTACTCGTGTATACTAAAGCTAAAATGGTTGGGGAAAAGTCTCCTTACACTAACCATATGCGGTAATATATCAAGTATTCTAGGTATACAGGCGAATGATATATTAAATGAAATATGCGTGTGTATGCGAACAATTAACATATTTTTTCATCTGTCACACGGTGGTGTAAGAAATAAGTGGTGTGGATTCAGTAAAGGATGCACATAATGCATGCCGTCCGGAAACTGCAACTTCGCCAAAGAAGGTTGAAAAAGTTAAGGATTTGATTCATACTGATGCAAGATTTACAACTAGGTATAGGGCTAAATGCGCTCATATCTCTGAAGGAGCTGCTCATACAATCATCAGCCGTGATTTAAAAATGAGAGGGATAAGTGTCAGACGGATACCCCATCTCCTTACAAAAGAGCAAAAACTTGCTCGGTTACGAATCTCCAAACAGTTGTTGAAACAATTTTCTAAATACAACAATCGATCTTTCGCTAATACCGTCACTGGCGTTTCTTTTTTATGAACCAAAGCAAAAGGTACATGACAGAATGTGGGCAACCAAAGGAAGTCTAAGACCTTGCATAGCAAAAGGCATAATGAGCGTGAAAAAGTTTTATGTATGTAATATTCATTACCAATCATGGACCTTCTATTCACATTGACATACCAAAGGGTAAACCTGTATATGCATAGTTCTACAAAGGCAAGGGCCATAGTCAGCGGTCATTGTATGTCGAGCTTCCTAACCTTCCTCATTCGTCAGATCTTGTCCCTTGTAAATGTTTCCTGTTTCCGGGGCTTAAGAAAAATCATTGCTCGAAAAAAATATCAAACGCGAAAAAATCGGTTCAGCTATTATCCAGTGTATGAACAGTATGCCTCGATAAGATTATGAAAACGTATTTAAAAAATGGATTAAAGGACTTAAACTTTGTACATCACATAATTATTTTGGCACTGTTTGTTAAGCACTTCTGAAAATTGACCCACTTGCATTTATATTTGAACACTTTTCGTATTCAACCATTGAAAACCGCTCTAAAATTGCAACAATGGCGACATATTAACGTTAGGCTTATGAATTAACGATTTCAAGATAAAACGTTTGTCGTGGTTTAAACACATTTATCTTAGCTCGATTGGGAAACAAGTTCTAGCAATTTATATTTATCCATTTTAACATATTGAATACACAAATTAATGATTTCAATATTATGCATTTGCGTTTTCAGCGTCACCACTTCACGATTTCACTAAAACGTGATTGTTATTTATTCAACTTCAGTAATTTCAACCTTACGGTTTCGAATAAAACGATTTCGCGCTTTCACATCCATGAAATTACAAAATCAAGAATTTAGAATTCAAATTCTTGAATCTATAATATTAAATTAGTGATTTAAATTTCATGAATTTATTTTGACATCTTTACTAGTATTTGTATGCAAATTTGTTAAGTTGAATGTGTGTATTTTTGAGCAACAATGAAGTTAAAAATTGTGATTACGTAATTTCGATCATTTTAAAACCGTGAGGTCGACAATTATTTATGAAGTTAAAAGTTTAGAGACTTGAATTCATGATGAAGTTGAATTGATGATTCGTGAAATCGAAAGCGGGAATTCTTTTAGCTTCAATCTTGCATTCATGGAGTTTAAATCGCGAATATGGGAAGTTTCAATGTAACCATCGGGCTTTCGTAAGTATGTTATACATTTTAAGCATTTTTATAATATGTTGTATGCTTGAATACATTTACAATCTCCACAAAGTAGATTATAATTGACTTTCATTGGTATAATTTAAGTTTTTTTTCTGAAAATCGCATTAGCAAAATACAGTTTTTGATTTAAAAGCGATTTTTCCTATTTTTGACCGTATCAATCCGAATATTTTGCGTCTAAAAATAACATTAAAATCGCTATAAAAAGTGCCACTGATGCATACCGTAACAATTTAAATCACAACATTTAAAGAGGAAGTTTTAAAGAGGTAAATCTAGAAGTGAGTAATCGGGTAGCTATATATTTATCCGTTTTTTTTCTTTTTATTGTTTTGTGTGTGTGTGTGTGTGTGTGTGTGTGTGTGTGATGTTTTAGGAATATGTAGTGATATTTCCTTTTTTCTTTCACGTTTTCAAACACGAATAGCGGATATTGGTATTGTGTATTTTACTTGAGGTACTTGCTACTAATTGTCATTGGGGCGTCCGTGGCCGAGTGTTTAAGGTCGTTGACTTCAAGTCACTTGCCCCTCACCGCTGTGGGTTCGAATCCCGACAGGGACTTTGGATTCTTTCATGTGGAGAAGCTATCCAGCTAGCTTACGGAACGTCGGTGGTTCTACTCAGGTGCCCATTCGTGCCTGAAATAATGCACCGAAGGGCACCTGAGGTCTTCCTCCACCAGTAAAGCTGGAACGTCGCAATATGACCTATGCTGTGTCGATGTGACGTAAAACCAACAACAAACAAACAAATACTAATTGTCATAAATATTGTATCATCATTCATGTTAAGGACATACTATAAGTATTACTTAAAAAACAGCATCGTTTAGTTATGCTACAACATATATATTCGAGAGAATTCCCATAACTTCTTATCGATATGCATATTATTCGCATTTTCTAGACTGCTTTGCACATATAATTACGGAATAATGATGTTTAAGGAAACGTCAGTATTTATACTGGTACTGTTTGTTGATATGGTATTTACTTGGTTGTTCTTGTACTCTATATTAATTTGTCTTTTAAAAATACAAGTATGTGATTTCTTGTCACAACATGTTCCTTAAATTTCATAAATGCATACATAAATGTTGACTTTTTTCAATTTTCTCCTGCTGGTCTTAATAACTTCTTTCGGGTATTATATCTTTGCCAGCTTACTCGTGTTAACCCTTACCAACACATTTTCGGGACCGAACGCAAATTTCGCGACAAAGGGTCTTACTTTATTTGTAAAGTAAATGTTTCTTAGCATTTTCAATCTTCAGTTTGTTTCAATCAAGTCATGGTTTATCAACACAATCTGAGAGGGTCTTTCCGTTAACTTCAAGTTCCCCGGAAAATAAAATATTATCCCGCATACTTTTATGGAATGACTAGTTTTAAAACTTATTGGACTATTATAACAAAAGAAAATAAATAAATAAATAAACAAACAAACAGATAAATTAATAATATAAAGCGTTATAACTGTTTATTGAACTTTAGTCGTCGATTGGACCTTATAACTTAAATCTTCTTTTTAATAATTGACATATTTTGAACAGCCATACAAACAAACATGTACTACTACTACTAGTAATAATAATGATATCTTTTTAAAGTTTCTTTCTCAAAGGTTAATGTCCTTTTCTGTTTGCTGCTATATATTTGTACCCATCTTAATCTTTGTTAATACTCATGCTTATAGTGTTTTAACATGTTTTCGTATCTATATCTTATAATGCTTAAGGAAAGGACAGCTGCTAATTTTGCTAGAACTTGTTGTACACTCATTTTGCCCTTTGTTAAAAGTGTTGTTATGTGAAAATTATGTTAAAAACTGTATGCAAAGGGCGATAAAACATTATTTTACTAAATAAAATCTGGAAAGAATATTAGATAGTTACTGTAATGAATACAATTATAACTTATATCTTATAACAACCGATAATTACTTTTACATTTTAGATCTGTATCTTTCTTTAAGATAAAAAAATTATAATGTGTATAACCATGGAATATTAATGTAATAAAAACGGCATCATTTGTACTAGCAATGTTCGTTGATAAAATATTTGCCCGTAGGTACTATTACGTAATAATTCATTATCAATGTTAACATTTAAGTATCAAAATTAAATTCATGATGAAGTTCATATTCAACCAAAGCGTGAATATTTTTGGCTTAAATCTTTAATTCATGAAGATTAATTCTTGAAAATGGGAAGTTTCAATATTCCCACCTTTCGCAAGTATGTTTGACATTTACAATACTTTAGAAAGTATACTAGTTATATGTGTTTGGTACTTTAATACATTTAAATCTTTTCTTAAATTGCTATTTACTTTTATAAGCATCATTTACGATTCGTTATTCTAACTGCAAAGAAGATTATAAAGCTAATGAATTAAGAGCGATTTTGTTCCTTTTTTTGACCGCATCGATCCGAATATTTTTTGAGTCTAAAAATAACCTTTAAAAGAGAGTCACTGGTGCATACCGTCTCTATTCAATTCACAACAGAGAAAGAGGAAGTTTTGAACCGGTTTATTTGGTAGTGATTTTTCAGGTCTTTAAATATTAACTTAAAGGTATTTATATATTATATCTTTTCATTTTTGTTGTGAATGATTAGTGATAGTTCTTATTTTCTTTCCCTTTTTTAAACAGGAATAACGGACATTGTAGTAATTCTTGCAATGTAATGATAAGTATCGCTTCTTTTTGTTAAAGTTAAATTGCACATTTATAACTCTGTATGACATTTTGATATGGATTACATATTTTATTGTAATGAATACAAATCACGAATATCAAATATGTACTATTCTGATTTTTTGAGCTAAATATATAACAAAACAAAAATAAAAGAAGAATAATTAAAGCAGAACCGTTTAGTAATGCTAAACATATGTATTTCCGTATATTTAACACATTACTAACTCTTTATAGAATTCTCACTTTTAGAGTTTCATAAATCAATACGGAATAATGTTGTCTAAGGAAACGTCAGCATTTATACTAGTATTGATTGTGGATTTGGTATTTACTGGTAAGTTATTTTACTTCATGATGATTTGTACTAAAAGAATATAAATGTTCAAATTTCTGTTAATATATATTCTTTGAATTTCCTAAATGCATCTATAAAATGTTGATTTTTAAAAGATTTTTTATTGTTATTCCAAAGTTTTTGTGGTCAAGTTTAGAATTTTTAATTTTTATAAAAAAAAATCTGACTTACTTAGTAAGCATATTTTTGTCGTGTTGGGCTCTCGTTAGGGATTCTGTATTTCTCTATTTTATTTTGTGGTTCTTTACATGGTTAATGTGGAAATATATTAACTAAAAAACTGTAAATATGCGAAAAATATAATTATTTACAGAATGCTCTGTTGGCTGCCAATCATGCTTTGGTTCAACTTGCACAAGTTGTGAGTCATTTTACTTTTTAACAAATGGCTTTTGTTCACCATGTCCCGAAAATTGTGAAAGCTGTAATATCTACGATAACTGTACTTTATGTACGCCAACCACTTTTGGTTTGCATGCAAGATGTACTTTCAAGTGTGATGGTAATTGTCTAAACAGTGAATGCGCTGATGATACGGGATATTGTATTCAATGTAAGCCTGGTTTCTATGGACTGCAATGTTTACGCAATTGTAGTTTATGTGAAAACGAACGTTGTGATTTACGTACCTGCTCAAGTGGTTGTAGAGCTGGATATTATGAGTTTAAAACAAGAGTCGAAACAATATGTAAAGACTGTCCTTCAAATTGTAAACATTGTATAGATGCCAAAACATGTTATATTTGCAGTAATGGTTTTCACCTCTATAAGTTTAATGACAATGTCCACTGTGTGTCATGTTTGCAAGAAATGCAATGTCCGGACTGTGCTATTCAAGGTTGTAACCAGTGTCAAATACACAACGATTCGTTAGTCTGCGCTGATTGTCCAGAAGGACTAATATTCAATGGTAAAACATGTGAATCACACACAGCATTGTGCTCAAACAAATGTTCTACGAATTGTGATAGTACTGGAATATGTCAAGGGACATGTAATGATGGTTGGACTGGTGAAAGATGTTCATCAAATTGTAATGTTAGATGCTTTAATTGTTCAAAAGAAAATGGTGATATTTGTCAACATTGTAACGGTGATTATTACTCAACAGATTGCAAATCAATTTGCAGTCAATCATGTAAAGTTACAAATGGCAAATATACATGTGCCCTTGCAAATGGTTTTTGTTTAAACGGATGTAAGCAAACATTTTGGGGCGATACCTGTGATAAGCCTTGCCCTAGTGGATGTAATGATCAGAAGTGTGATAGAAACAAAGGTACGTGTACGAATGGATGCAAGCATGGACTGACTGGAAATATTTGTACTGAAACTACCACAATCGGTAAGCAAGGTAATGATTTCATTTCAGATTGTTTTATCAAATTATAACCGTAATTACCAAAACTAAGAATACTTATCATTGTTCGCCCTAACTTATGATAGCCTTAAAGGGATATTGCAAATATTTCATTTATCATGTGCGCCAAAATATCATGTGGGACGTTGGTAAATATTGCGCGGAGGAGAAGGAGAGGAAACCTTTGCCAAATTATCGACACACATTTTTTACATATAACTTATACAAAAAAAACGGTCACGAACAAAAACAAAATTTAGGAACCACCACACTTTATGTCCCCGTGCTTTCTGAAAACAAATGTATTGATAAAAAAATAAAGATTGTATAAATATGTATCTTTTTATAACGTTCTTAAAACGCTTTGCTAAGGAACATTATCTGTATATCTTTATAAGTTTTGCTCATGGCAGATAATTAATTATCGACAAATATTAGTACATCCTTATGGTCAGTCCCTAATATATGTATTTATATCAGACCATCATCTGATTGACTTGATCATCATCGTACGTGTATCTGTAATCATTATTTGAAATTTTCATCTTAAACAGAAGTAACAACTAGTCCATTAGGATCAAGTTCACATCAAACTTTAACTGAGGGTACACAGATGGTAGTGCAAGAAAAAAAAGAAGGCAACGAGCTAATCATAGGTGCAACAGCAGGAGGAGGTGTTCTTATCTTGATACTGGTCATAGTGGGAGTTTATTTGTTAAAACGAAGGTACAGTATAATACAAGTATGCGCAAACAATCCTAAGAACTTTTAAATCTTGATTTGTATTTATGGCTTTCTGTAAGCAGAGAACACATTTCCATTCATCCGCAACATTTAACTGAAAGTTGTAGTAAGTTTCTAAATAAATAAAAGAAACCAACAATTTTTTTCAGAATAGCATCTATCAATTTTGACTTGAATTAATGTAGGAGATAGATGCGTGTGTTTATTACCTTTAGATTGAGTATTCCGTTTTAATTCTTTAGTTTTACAAGTAACATAATTATGCAGTATGAATATTTTTGTGTGGTAAATTTTCTTTCATATGATAATGATTTGCATTCATTTGACAGAAAACGATCACCAAGAGAAGAAACGGGTCAACATGAGGCAGTTGTTGCAGAAGATCAAAGTATGTATTACGTCTAAACATAAATCCGATAATAATTCATAGATATGTACATGATTTATGTATCCACATAGCATAAATAAACAAAATAATATAGCCTTAAAGTCGTTAAGCAGAAATTATAGTGTTACAGTGTGACATAAAAATAAATGTATTTGTTCTCATAATCATCAATCGTTATATCACATAACCTTTTATGCTGAATTATTA
The DNA here is from genome assembly GCF_026571515.1 of Ruditapes philippinarum. NCBI lineage: Eukaryota > Metazoa > Mollusca > Bivalvia > Venerida > Veneridae > Ruditapes > Ruditapes philippinarum. The sequence goes on along the minus strand of NW_026853698.1, from coordinate 14,508 downwards.
AAATTATATCTTTCAATTATATATCCAAAACTGCAACATCTATTCTTTTCTTCAATGATTTTAGTTGTGTACGCAAAACCAATGAAAAAGCCGTTAGCAGTTGAAGAAACTCAGGCCTACATATATGCACAACCTAACAAAACACACAAGCTCAAAAAATCTAGTACGAAGGAAGTTAGCAAACCAAAGACAATGTATGATAACTTTGCCATAGACTTAGATGATAAAACAACTGTCTCAGATGGTGCGTATGCCACCATCACTATAGATAGAGGTCCTGAAAACAAATTAGAAGAAGAAACAGATGTTGATGAAATAGAGTTAGAAGAATTAGATGAAGGAAATTCTAAACTTATCAAAATAGGTTTGTTTTATTGAATAACCGTATTCGATCGGGATGCTAAGATGACATATATGTAAAGAATGTTTGTAAATTTCTTCACTTCATTGTCAGAAATATCGATTGTTTCAGATAAAAACTGCAAAGTTATGAGCAGGGATAACTATTTTAAAAAGTTTCTAAACTATATAATTCATTGTGTGAAATTTCTGTTACATGATAATTAATATAGCTAAGTGGATTTTTTATTACAAGGCATTTTAAATTGCAGAAGTAAATCCACCGAATGCTGATTTATATTACAATACAGCAAGTTTGATTCGAAGCCGGATTCAAATAGCTGACCTTCTTGAATACGTCAGGAAGAAGACTGATTATGAAGATGAGTTTGAGGTTGAGTACAATGTATTACATTTGTAATTGTTAACATATCACTGTTCCTGTATAGTATAGTTAACTAACTATATAACTAAATATCTCTTTTATAATTTGAATCAAGATAATATAAAACTTAAATTATTGCAGGAACAATCATATGTTGTAATTTGATACTGCTAGAAATTTACACTCGCGTTAAATAATACTATCGATCCAATAGATAAACTTGTATTTTAATTGAATATTGATATAGCGACGACAACTTTGATAATATACTCAGTTATCCTATTGTGTGCTGTTATATAGTTTTGAAATTCATTTTCAATTTAGAAACTACCCAAAGGTTTGACAAGGACTTGTGACGAAGCTCTAACGCGGTATAATCGCAAGAAAAATAGATACAACGGAGTGTATGCATGTAAATATTAATTCTTATTTTAAGACAAACTTTGTAAGGTTTGGCTGGTTCCTTTTACCAGCTACAAAATTCATTTAAGTAATACTGTATACTTATATTTATAATGTACTTTAAAATTAATTTGAGATTTATACATTAATACTTTAATTTCAAAGAATTTTAGGATGATTCTTTATTCAAATTTGATTTTAGCAATACTGCTACTGTCTTATACAGTCATGTTTTAATGTTACACGACACAGAGAAGACGATTTTTATTCTAAACGCTATACACTATAATTTAACATTGTATAAATACATAGTGTCATTGAAAAAAGAAAAAAATACACTTTGTTTTAACCCATTACTCGTTATGCACGCCTTTTAACGCCTTTTTCATTCCTTTATTTGTTGTCTCAATTTGTGAGAAAATGCCTTTTTTAGGCCCCCAACACTTGTTTTTGTTTGAGAAATGTTGTTTTAAAATGTGACCACTTTTTCGGCGCCGCCCCCTAGAAAGAATCAACGCAAAATAGTGATTCTTGGCAATTTTGAGATGTCCCCTCGTTGCCATGGGAATAGGAAATTTAATACTGAGCATGTCGTTACAAAGGCAATGGTCCAGTCAAAATTTGTGCCAAGTTTGGTTAGGATTGAAGCAGTTTTAATAGTTTTATAGCAATTTGAACTTGTAACGTGAGACATCTCAATGAAAACAACCATTTTTCACAAAATGCTCATGCAGTAATGGGTTAATGAAAATCATAAAAAATTCTACAAAACAACATTTTTTTCTTCAAAATTATATGTTAGGCCATGTTTTAACATGTAAAAACGCAATGTTGGGTAATTTTAGGTATTTTTTATCACTTTCTGTTAATGTAAAAAATCAAAAATATCTACAAAACAACATTTTTTCTTCCAAATTATATGTCAGGCCATGTTTGAACACTGAAAATGCGATTTTGGGTAATTTCTGGTATTTTCATCATTTTCTGTTAACCCATTACTCAATATACACGCCTTTTAACGCCTTTTTACCACCCCACCCCCATTTGTTGTCTCAAAGGGTGAAAAATGCCTTATTTAGGCCCCCAACACTTGTTTTTGTTTGAGAAATGTTGTTTAAAAATGTGGCCACTTTTTCGGCGCCGCCCCCTATCCCAAAAGATATATCAGGGAGTTGCCAAAACGGGGATGTGTCCCCTTCTGTTTGGGGGGGGGTTGAAGGGGAGGCAGTCCCCCTCATCGCCAAGAACATTTTGGAATTTTGAGAGGCTAAAATGTCCCCAGGTCAATCATAAGGTAACGTGTAACCAACGCTGAAATGCCTTTGGCTCTATCTCAATCCATTGAGAATTTGCAAAAACTTTGAAATCAATTTTGATAGAAAACATCAACGCAAGATAGTGATTTTTGGCATTTTGAAATGTCCCTGCGTTGCCATGGTAAAAAGAAATTCAAGACTGAGCATGTAGTTACAAAGACAATGGTCCAGTCAACATTTGTGCCAAGTGTGGTTAGGATTTAGGTAGTTTTTATAGTTTTATAGCAATTTGAACTTGTAACGGGAGACATTTCACTGAAAACAGCCATTTTTCACAAAATTCTCATGCAGTAATGGGTTAAGAAAGAACCATATTATCTTGACCAGTCACATGGAATACAGATTTTAACTACGTTTGTGCATTATCGTATTCAAACTAAACATAATTTATCCAGTAAGAATATCCTAGCTTTCAACCTAGCTTTGCAATATCTTTTTCCCCAAAGACGAGCGTAAGATATCTTTAGTAAGTTCAAGTATTTCGGAAGATCATTTCTTTTCTGGTGTTTCAGATGATGCAACTCGTGTTGTCTTAAAAAGTAAAACTTATATCAACGCAAATTACATTGATGTATGTATAAACTTACATGTTTGTTTTGTAATCTATGAATATTTGCTATCGAACATGTAAACACTTTTTAATGACAATTCTATGCTAGACATTTGATATTTCGTTGACGTATAAAAAATAACTTAATAACTGATGAGGTTTAGCATATTTATGCCTTTAATTAAATAACGCCATCATTTTTTAACATTACGTGCGAACAAAATACAAAATAAATACATGCTTTTATATTGCCAAGAACTTTACATGTGTTTGACCAGATCATATTCATAAATTATCATTTGAACTAGTATTTGTATACGGATCTTTTTTATATAGAGTTATTTTACATTTATTTATTTTTTCATAATTTAGGGACACAACAAGTCAGCAGAGTACATAGCCTCTCTTGGTATGTAAACATTTATTATTGGTTGATTTTACGTCGCACGTCAAACGACGACTTTCCAGCTTTAAATGAAGGAAGAATACCTTAGTTGCCCTTCCACGCATTGCTTCAGGCATAAACGGGCACCTGGGTAGAACTGCAGATAATATGTCTATACAATGTTTATTATAATGTTTACAATTTAGTGTTTTCATAATGGCCTTGTTAGTGGGCTGAAGACTGTCATAGTAGCCAGAAGCCAACGGCTAATATGACAGTTTAAAGCCCAATAACAAATACTGCCTATATTTGGCTCTTGATCACAAAGTGTTTTTATTTTTACACACATGTTTTCCTTGATTCTAGTTTAATGTGTTAAGAAATAATATTTTACCTGTCAATGGTTATAAATAGAACAGACTCCATCCAACTGAATCTGCAACTGTGAATTATTTTTTGTTTTGTTTCTAATCAATTACTCTTGAAGTATCTCTTTTATTCCAGACTTTTATGATATAAATAGTTTAAAGGCAATGTGAAGTTATTACCTTACATATTCAGGGTGTAATATTTTCATCAATATTTCTCTTATAATTATTTACTCATTAATGATTTAAGGACCAACTAAGGATGCAATGAATGCTAACAAAGACTTTTGGGAGATGGTATGGGAAGAAAAAACAGATAAAATTATTATGTTGACCAATCTTGATGAGTCTGGGGTATGTATATTACCACACTTGCCTGAAAAAAAAACCTTTTAGTTTTGTATTTTTCCTGATTAACATGACTTCATATGTAAACACCTGGACAAAGATTCAGCCTGATTAAAACTTATTATTTTAGAATCATTAGAAACATTTTCTATACACTTAAATAAAGTAATAATATTATACATATACTGAGAGAGCATTTAAAACAGTTTGTATAAAGCCTAGTATATCATTTGCTGTGTATAATGAATTATATTGTTCATTTATTTATCTTGGGTGACGTATAATTTTGTTATATACACAATTATTGACTTATTGTCAGAAACAAAAATAAAACATGCTTTGCTGACTTCGTAGAAAATGAAATGTGAGCAGTACTGGCCAGATCAAGGGAAAATAAAGAATTACCATGGATACAAAGTGGTGTGCATTGCTGAGAAAATATTTTCAGAATTCACTTTAAGGGAGTTTTCTGTTAATGTGCAGGTATATTATATTGTATCGAAACATAAATATACGTCCTAATCACCTTTGATTTGATTATCGTTTAAGACATAAATATTCTATTAGTTTGATCTTTCTAATATGATGACCAAACCTTATCTGTATCCCTAGATTGTATTAGTTTTTCTTTAAATTTGTGAACAACAAACCTCAAAATATAATGCACCATTGATATAAATGTTGTTTTTTTAATTTCAAAGGGTTCTGGATCGAGGAAAGTGACACAATATCACTATACCGCTTGGCCTGACCGATCCGTTCCAGATAATGTTGCCTCTCTGGTGGAATTTAGGAACAAAGTTGGACAAACAAAGTCAAACGATGCTGGCCCTATAGTGGTACATTGCAGGTATTTGGTTTTTCAGTACAATATGAATGACCAAAAAGTCTAAATACAAATAGATTGTCAAAACATATTTAGTCAATTAATAGCCTGTTCAACAAACGTTTGTTATTACAAATAACTAACTCCAAAAAGATATCTGAAACGGAAAAAATAAGGAACGCTTTATAGCTATTCGTTCTAAAAGTTTAAGTTTAGTACTTTAATATTGATCATGATTCTTATATATTTTTATGTATTATGTAACAGTGCAGGAATCGGAAGAACTGGAACCTATATCGCATTGGATACACTTATACAGGAAGGCAAGAATGATAATTATGTTGACATTTTTGGTCGTGTTGAATGGCGCTACGTGGACAAAGAGGCCACATGGTGCAAAACTTGGTATGTTATTATATATGGATGATATTTGTTTTTAACAACACATGTTTGTCATAAATGTACTTTAATTGTGATTTTCTTACAATCTATTATGATGGGATATATAGTGGGATATATATGTTTTGAAGTTGTATTTGCTATTATTTGACATATAATTGTTATTCAGAACCATGTATTTTCTTTCTTTTTATTTAGGAAACAGTATAATATTTCTTTCACAACCGATGTCTTTCTGTATGCCCTTCGACGTGCGATTCCCGATCCACTTCCAGGTCACACATATTCCTCGTTTTGATTGACAGATGATAAAATATTCACAATTCAATTTCAGGTACATGTGTATATAAATTTAAAAAATTGTGTTAAATTATAATAGCTTTTTGTTTTATAAATTATTTTTTTTTTTTTTCCATTTTAGATAAATTAAAATCAGCAATAATGACTGTAAACACACACTTTCAATTGTCCATTTAAAAATTGTGACGGAAACTTTTGCTGTTTTATTGATTCCAAATATTTCATTGTTTCTCTCCTCTGCGATATTTCTAAGCAAATCGGGTTTTCATTAACTGCTTTATTCTGAAGAAAGTGCTTGATTAGTAATTACTCTATCCTCACACTTCCTTTAAACCAATTTATTTATCAATGCATCCAGAAGCGCTCCCATTTTGAGATTGAAAATTTACTGTTGCTAATAAAAAGTATACAAACAGTTGATCAAATAATCTCCTTATGTTTAATCTGAACATACGAATATTGTGTAAAATCGAATAATAATCATTTAAGAAGATCATTATTATCAGTCTTAAATTGAAATTTGCCTAAGATTTAAACAGTTCAAAGGTGGCTTTAAAGCTGGCAAGGGAAAAAATAATAAAAGAAATAAAAAAGGTCATGGTCATTTGTAAGATATATTTTAATGAACATGGAATTATTCTAAGGGAACAGGGGGTGGTTGACTTTCTGGACATTTCAGACATTTTGATGTTTTTTTATGACGACAGACTTTTGGTGGGAAAACATCTTTGTAACAAAAATAAGGAAGGAAAAAAAGACCCCGGAAGCCGACATTCCCGGTATTTTCAAATTTGCAAATAAGTCAGTACCACAAAAGGGGTGGGGATAATAAAATTTAAAAACATTTTTTATGCCCTAAAATTTGAAGTAGAATTTTACTTAATGATTCCCTTTTGGGAGACAGAAAAGTTTAAAAATAATTTTCTTTAAATATTTAAAAAAACTGTAATTATTTTCGTTTGCATAAGTTTAGAGTTGTTTGAACCCAAAAAGGAGAAAAACCCAAACCCCTAATTCCCTAATTGTGTACAAACGTTTTTAAAATTAAAAATTTTAAACATTTTTGTTTTCAAAAATTTACATTAACTTAGCCATTGTATAGGTAAACTTCCTTTTTCATTCACACTCATAATACCACACTGCGTTAATAATAGTAGATTTCAATAGAAAATAACCGTCTGTAAATATACCTCTATTTGTATGAAAATCTCATTTGAATTCAAAACCTTGACTATTCAATGGTTGGTTAAGTTTGTATTCATGGTAAATCCCCTGTTGTGCAGTAGGAAGTGATTTAAAGCCGAAAATAGATCTTTTTAACATTAAACCATAAAACAAATTTACATTTAACAATTTAAGGCTTCAATAAATAACATCCTATTTTTATGTGTAGGCGATGATTATAGAGTGAGACTGTCATCAACGAAGCATGACTATATAAATGCTGTTTATGTAAATGTAAGTATATAAATGAAAGGAATTTTGATTTCGTTTAAAGTTTTGTTTGTCTCCCTTTTCATTTTTTTTTCATGAACCTTGCTTGCGTTGCCTCCCTTTTTTTATTGAATATATAAATAGCCTCTTTTTGTTTGAATTGATCCATCATGCTTTTAAATTTGGTATATTTTTAGTGATATTTTAATAATAGTATTTTATTATATCAGCACAATTTGGAGATATGTTAGCTACTTTAAAATAACAAATATTTTTAAACAAAAAATCTTACCATTATTGGTTGTAATCGTATGTTTAATTTCTTTTCAACTCATCCTAGAAAAGTTTTGGAGCTGGTCATATTCCCGCGTTATTATCGTTCATAGACTGACTTTATATTAGTCTAGATCTATATGAAATAGTAAGTGTTGTAAAATCGTTCATACTTTTTACATGATTACGAGGAATGTTTAAATATACTTTAAACGGCATCATTCAGTTATAATGTTATGTAAAATTATACTTTACTCAGTATCTCAATTTCAGGGATACGAAAATCCATACAAATTTATTGTATCGCAGACGCCAATGCCGAATACAGTTGAAGACTTTATATCGATGCTTTATCAAGAAAAATGTGCTGGTGTCATTAGTTTTAGACGACGAAAAACCTAAAAGATAAAGTAAGTGCACATTTAAAGATAATAATAGCTTGTTTAGAATAATTATATACATGTAAAAGATTTTATTTAATAGTATTAGTTGGCAAATTAATCCATACCTAACAAATTTAGTTTCAGTGTCGTTTTACAACAAATTTTAATGCAATACAAATTTTAGCTATGAAAAATAGCTGGAGGATTGGGGTGGATAAAACAAAGAATCACCTTTAAAGCTTAAATACTATGAGAGGTCTTTTGCATTCTAAATCATTTTGTTTGTATGTTAATTTATAATTTAGACTGATTTTGAATTTTTCGCTAAAAATTCTGATCAAATGTTATAAACTGATTTCATATAGATTACTTGTAAAAGATGATATTTCAATTTTTTAGGTTTGTTACTTTTGAATATTACTCATTATAGTCTGTCGGACATTATTACCACAAGATGGAAAGGCGTTCAAAAGTTGGTCATTTCCAAGTAACTTGTAAGACGGTTGACACAACGGATTATGGTACAATACGGGACATGACAATATCACGCACTGGATTGGTAGATGTTTTATATTTATTTTAGACGAAAATAAGTTCTGAGAATTATTACGCCAGATCTTTTTTGATGTCCCGATGCATAAAAGTAAAGGTTTCGGCTTTTCCTTCCAGATTCGAATATTTTTGTTTTTCATTTAAAATCATCACATTCATTTTGTTCACTGGTCAAGGTCAAACATTATCCTGCAAGAACAATGAAACGTTTTGAAAAAAGGAAATGTGTGCAGGATTTGGGAGTTGTAGCTAGTCAGTAGTGATCTATTGTTATATCTATCATCACATAATTTCAATCCAGAACTTCCTATTAGATTATGTATGATTACCGAACCACTTTATATAAGTTATATTTTGAGAACAATTAATCACAGACTTTTGTTACATAAATCACCTTTCTGGAGGAGAGGGCGTTTGAAACATTACCAGTATAACGGATGGAATCAGTCAGAAAAAGTCCCACATAAAGTTGAACCGTTTGTAAAGCTAGCCAAGGATGTTGAGAAATAAGGTCAAAGGTCAAAGTGAAGAAAGACCAATCGTAGTTCATTGCTTGTAAGTATTGAATTTAAGTGATTTACTAGACCGCTTTTAACAAAAGAGCCGGTAGGTAAGATATAGTCAGACCCGTTATTTGGAATCATAACTGACTTTTATCTTCAAAATGTCGATACGTTTTTTTACACAGTATCGGACTGTACATCGCTTTCATTATAACAACATAATTAGCTGTTTATCAATGTAGCACTTGATCGCTTTAGTACTTTTAACAAGGGATTACACCTACTCCAAGCAAATAAAAATTCAAGCCATTCAATGTAAGCAAACTGTAAGGGCTTTTGTATACGCCGTGACTACCGAATAACGTCAATAAGCATGATAATTACTTTATAATTGACAATTATTTTCCTTAGGGTCCAACCAGGTATCTATAACATACATACATAATTCTTTACATATTCTATAGCACCTGCTGTTTATATGCTTTTTGTTTCATTAGATTATTAATAAATATTTTGCACGTTTGTGTATATTTGGTTAGAAGCTAGAAATGTTCGGCGGATTTGTTATAAGTGACATACTCGCGGCTATAAAGATTCGCGGAATCATGCCTATCGCGAAAAGCGCTAACTTAAAACGAGCGAAATCTTTTCTAGGAATACAGTAAAACAAATCTATTTGCGAAATCAATTTTTCATCTTTTGAATTTCTGTTGATCCTTTATGAGAGGAATCATTATATATGTATGCCCGTGTTTTTGATTGTGTAGCTATATTTAGAGCTGTGTGTTTTGAACCGGCTTCAATCTTTTGTGGAAGCAATTGAATATGTAAATGTATACTTATAATTATATAGATAGTTTTGTGATATAATGCTGTTATTTATAGGACTGGTGCTGAACGAAGCTGCTTATTTTGTGCTGTCTCTATCATATCAGAAAAGTGTTTCTTTGAGAAAGAAATTAGTGTCCTGAATACCATTTGCCAACTGCGTTCAAGGAGGGAAGTCAGCTTTTACTGACATTGTAAGTCATTAACTTACGAGCATTTTTAACCAGATATCACTGTAAGAATTTATTATATACTTGTTAGTAATAAAGTAAGTAATACATTAACTATCGTCATGAAATGCATGTGAATTAGCTATCCTTTGCAGTTTAGATAACTATTCTCTATTCTTGCTTTTTTATTAAAGTTGTATTTTTAAAGAGTTTTTGAGTAATAGTTGTCATTTATTTCAAAAACTGCAAAAAATAATAACAAAAAAGAATCTTTACGGGGTAATTTTGAAAAATTATCACATTTTTTAAACCTTTTCTAATATTTTAAAATTTTTTCACTTTTTTATAAATCCCCGCAAACATGTAATTTTTCTTAAAGTTCTTTTATTTTTTCGCAAAAATTTTTCAAATTTTAAAAAAATTCCCCCTTTAATTTTTCAAACAATTGCAAAAAAATTGCCCCAAAAGTCAACCAGGAAAGCTGAGTTTTTAAAAAAACATTAAATAAAAAAACAAAAAAACCCGTTTTTGACAAATTGATATCATGGAATTTTTAAATTTTTATTATTATTTTGGGTTTAAAATTTAAAATTTAAAAAATTTTAAATAATTAAATTTATTTTAAAGGCACAATTCAGGTTTTGTTACCAACATGTAAAATATCTTGCTGAGATTTCCGACAAGAAGAAATACTATAATATTGGCGAGTTGTTGTGAACAATGGTTGAAGAAATTCGTCTTTATGATCATTTAATTGCTTGTCCATTTTTACACAAATATGACACTTGTTAAAAGGCTGAAAATGCCAATACTTTTATTTTTCAAAAGCTTTATTTTTAGCTGTCCTGTTGCAATCTCTGAAAAGACATATTACTCATTCGCCATGCATAAAGTTGAGCCATATTGTTTAAGTGTTGTTTTGGCAAAAAATCAGTTATAATCTTTTGGTATCTAATATGAAAATCAAAACATTTTCCAAATCTATATCTAAAAAATAGTTCAGCTCTTCGAGCACTGTTTTCTTCAGGTGATATACATCTTACATGTTTTTAATTCAATTTTACAAATATAAACGATAAGATTAGCACATTCAAATAGATTTGTATAAGGAAAAAAGGCCAATAGTATTTTTAAAGAAGCATATCCTTTTCGAAAAACATAAAAATAATTCAAATCTTTGAGTTCAAATTATTTTGGATGGTCTAATGTGTACAAAAGTGCATTTACAATTTCAATTTAGAATTTAACTGAACTGATTAGTTCTTAAACTTGTGTGAATTGTAGAGGAAAAGGTTTGTAAATTCGGTTCACTTCACAATCGAAGCGCGTAAAACTCATATGATAAATTAGAGAATATAATCTTGCTTTCTTTTAATTAATATGTTCATACTTCGTATGTATGATTTATAGGATAACTTAATCTTAAAGGAATTTTGCAAAAGAAGAAGAGGACAATCTGTGCAAAATAATTGCCGAAAGAAATAACACAGAAAGTAAGCATACCAAATTATCTGACAGAAATTTAATTGAAAGTAATAAATAGATACTATAAATATTTACAAAAATAGTTTTGCCTTTAAAGATCATTCATGGGAATGACGACCTGGCTAACGTTTTCTTTTCGTTCATTGTACAATTAGTACAATTTAGCATAAACAATTGAGAAAAATGTGATTAAGACACTTTTTATGAGGTCACAAGCATTGCCCCGGTGCAACATTAATAAATATAAGGGTCTTTGTAACAAATATCATTATCAAACTTTATCTGCTAACTTTAGTATTTTTGACACGAATAGGTTAGTTAATATCTTAAGTATGCAGAAATTAAATAACATTGTAAACATTTATATTAAGACTGCATTGATAAGGCAATAAATATATTGCTTAAAGATATACTATGCTCATCTTTGGGTAAAATATTTTTATCTTAGAAATGTATTGAAATCAATGAAATTCTTACTAAATGTGTTTAATTTGAATTAAATAATGAAGAAACTATGTATGGGAAGCTGTATTCCCTATTACGGGTCAAGTAAAGTTAATGACACTATATAAACTTGTTTATTTTATACATACAAAGAGACTGTGTAGCAATTATCAATATTTTTAAAAAATCATATTTGAGCATAGTTTATCTTTAATCTACTGCCGTGGTGCTCATTCAAGCCTTATTTACACGGTGTATCCTAGAAAGCCAGTTAGGTGGATAGACCGCGTAAAAACAACAGGAAAACAAACAAACAATATCACAGATGGCACTGATTTATAATCGATACTGTTACAATATATTTTTTTTTAAATTACAAATAAAGCTAATGATTCAATGATTCTAATGATTTCGTTTACTTGGGGACCATACGCCGCTATTCATGGAAAGGCACGAAAGTTTGTCGCATTGAAGGTTCCAGGATAACCGCCTTATGAACATATCTGCGGGTGTTTCTAATTTCAAAATTGTACCATTTATCATGTCTAAATGTTAAATTCTGCGTAAGCCGGTGCTATGGGACTTGGACGGTAACTTGCACTGTAATTCTATGTTTCAATAAAATTTTACATGATTACTGAATAGATATAAATAGCAAAGTGCATGCTTTCTGTAATAGGTGTATAAAATTTTATGTGTTTTCCAAAGCTTTTATATTTATTTATGATCTCTTTTATTCATCACTGTTTCATGATATTATGTTCATAGTATGTAAATATACTGTAGTTAGCTTCATTTGAGAATTAAAGACAACTTGTTTTTTCCTTAACAGCAAATGAACTTACAAAGGACCTGCGCTAAGTATACTACTTATATAAACACTTGGTTACATTTAACTATTTAATCTGTTTAAAAGATTATTATTTCCTGTACTCCTACATATCATATAAACTCATTGAGTCTTTTTTTCATTTTTTCAGTATTCGAATGTACCTACATATGGTACATTGTATAAGATGTTTATTCAAAACACCATACTGAACTGATTTCACATTTTAATCATACATTTGACGGGATTCAATTTTCTTCAACGTAATTGGAATACCAGCATTTATATCAATTGCAATTGTTCATAGCGGAAGTTAAAACTAATGCACTTAATGCACATATTTATTCTTGGTGTATACAGTCTACAGTGTTATTTAGCTATGGCATGTACCATTACTATTTTGGATCATTCGAACCATGTCGCCGATTAACAAAATTAATTTTCGAAATGAATAAGCACCGTGTATATCTCAGCCATTAGCGAAATTAATCGTGTCATTGGCGTCCGCGCCGAAGCGCGGCGCCTCTTATGGAATGAAATCAGATGTTGTGAAAGGGCGACAGCAACTTCTCGAACCTTTAAGTCGGTCATTATTAAAGCCGATCATTCCGATCGGTATGAGGGTGCTAGATTATTATTAATTAAAAATGAAATGTCGCGATATGTACAATGAATACCGAACTGGAGAATTTCGCAATGCAAACATTTTCAAATGAAATAACCTTTTCCGTCAATAAATACCGCTATTCGTTTTTTTATCTATCCTTTTGTAGTACACAGTGGGTTATTATGGTATGTTATTGTTGTACATATATCCGAAAGCTGTAAATAGAATGATGAGTTGATGACCTAAACATTCCGAAAATCTATTTATAGATGGATGTATTCATATCGGTAATTCCCGGTCTCTTCCGGTCTATTTTGACCAGGATTTACTAGTGACCGGCGAATAGTATCACACGTTTATTGTCCGGTCTCTCCCGGGTTTGGAGTAGATGTTTGATATCGTTACAGAACAGAACAAATATTTTACAGATAAATAAGGGTTTTTTTTCCAAAATGAATGTTTGTTACTTAGTTTGGTTACAATAATTAATAAACACTGATCAACTCTCAAATTTATTGGTACATAAACATACAATTCGAAAAAAAAAACCAACAACAATAGCATGTTTCATTTTATCTATATGAGATAAAAACAATAAATATGTAAAATAATTGAGAAAAAAGGTACATTTTTATGGTATTAATATGACACTATCAACTTTGAAACATTTTATTTAATTTGTTATTCGTGTTTAGTAAAGATGCCGAAGAATTCTTCAAAGTTACAAATTAGATTTTATGAATTATTCAATTGATTGATAATTTAAAAAATGATAAAGAAAAATACAAATGTACATGTACATGATTTAAGAATAAAAATTTTTTTTATATATTGAAAGATTAATTACTGGTTCTCCGCGTTACATCGTATAGAGGAGAACCATTGTCTAACTGTAACGGATTACATTAACCGGTTTTGAAGGCTTGAATGTATTCAAGCATACATGTGTATTTTATACACGGGTATAAATACCCGCGGCAGAGTATGAAAATCAGTTCTAGCGATATTTCTCTTACGAGATTACCAGCATTCAGCTAAGATTAGAAGATTTAGACAGAGTTGTAGAGGTCAGGGTCAAGGCGTCCTTGGAAGAAAATAAGGAGGACATGTTGAAGGAAATAGGCAGCCTTTTTGAAAGATAAGTGACAATTCTAGTAGCAAACTTTCTAGTATGATGATTAACAGTGAACAATTTAAGCGTTCAAGCAATGAGGAACAGTATAAATATATAAAATGCAAAAGTTATGATAAAATTAGAAGACGTCGAAAATGGCTTGCAGGATAAGAAATTAGAGCAGTGTAGCTAATTGCAAAGGGTAAAATTAAAAAATTTTTTAAAAAAATATTTTCTTCTTTTTTTTCAAAATTATGCAAATTTCGCA
>NW_026853697.1:0-19341 GCF_026571515.1 Ruditapes philippinarum | reverse complement strand
TTTTGCCTTTACAAGCGTCATCAAACCAGATCTATTTCGCTTTTCTGACATTATTTGTCACTGACACCGTTTTTTCAAATACAGAAAAGAGCACTCATACATAATTTTTAAAAAAAAACTGCTATGTTTGAATCTAAAACCTCTTGGTTGTTTGATATATCGTTAGTTTTTTTACAAACATAGATTTCGCACAGTGGTTTGGTCACATTTCGGCCGGGCAAGTCTGGTTTCGGCCGACCCTTTTCGGCCCACTTTTTAGTTATATGTTTTAACATAATTATTGTAAAAACATATTATTATATACCATTATATTAGTGTCTATTTGACAAGGGCTGTTTATTGGTGATCAGTTATTATTCCATGAATAAATTGATAATAACATTCCTTCCTTATGCCCCGGAACAGCTCAAACGACAAAACACGATTTTTTTAACCCGCATCCCCGGGGCGAGGGAGGTGGTGAAAAATAAAATTTTACAATAAAATATCTAAATAGGTCATTATAATCCGTCTGGTTTGGAAAATATGCTTAAAGCTTGAAACTTGAATCAATTGTTTAGCACATCAAGATAATGTGCAGAACTTATATGCCAGGTGTGCCGGATCAAGGTCGGGGTCACATATAAAGGTCAAAGGATTGAGACTTTGGTTTCATACCCGCTCCTTATCTCCTAAGCAACATGAAGGATTTCCATGAACCTTGTGTCAAATGTTAACCACATCGATATAAATATATATGTTTGTTATTTTTTTATACCCCCCCAAAATGAAAATGTTCGTATTTGCAAATGGCGCTTGCAAATGGGGTACAGTAATTTACAGATTAAGTGTTTGAAAATGGTGTTTTACAAATGGCGTAACTATCCAGAGCTCAACTTTGTAAATATCGTCATGTAAAAATATGTACGGAAAACAAAAATAAAAATATGTACGAAAAACTAAAAATAAAATGTATGCAAAACTAAAAAAAAAAATGTACGAAAAACTAAAATAAAATATGTATGCAAACATTAAATAAGATATATATGCAAAACTAAAAAAAGTATGTATTCAAAACTAAAATAAAATATGTATGCAAAACTAAAAACAAATATGTACGAAAAACAAAAAAACAACAACAAAAAATGTACGAAAAAGAAAAAAAAATATAAGCATAAAAAAGAAAAAATAAGAAATTGCAAATGTCACTTATATGCCACCGTAGGTATTTTTATTTTCAAAAAAGTTCTGTTTGCTACTTTAAATTTTTCTTCCTTTTCAAAAATGTATAATCTATAGTAAATGTCTTTATAGCATGCTGGTTCAGTTAATTAAATGTTAATTTCCCTGTTTATTTTGTCAGAGAACATCGGAAACGAAAGTTAGATAACAGGAGGTACTCGTAAACTGGTAAAGTGAAAAAACCAAATAATGGGTCACCAGAGTGAGATAGAGAAGAAGAAGTACAGAAACTGGGTGAAAGGTGGATTGGCATATAAATACCTAAAACAAGGTCTAGACGGTTTTAGTGATGATGTTGTTAAACAAGAACAAAGCAGAATATTAGGATCTATTAATTGCACACCAGGTACCATCTGTAATCAGTGCATCATTGAGCGTTTGCGACCAATACATGCATGCAGAACAATATCTGCAGGTAATTATGAATGCCCCTGGGGTCAGCGTAAGTGTAATTGTTTGCACTTAAAGAAGAAAAAATGTCGTCTTAAAGTATGTGATTTCATTATGGAAGAAATATTACAAAGCCACGAATCCACCCCACCAACACCAAACTGGACAAATACAGATATACAGAAGTGGTGTACAGAGCCATGGGAGGTCGCCAAATGTTTCATCAATGCTCCTGGGTATTCTGACAAGACAAAGGCAGCTGAAATAGACATATCTGGATTACTCCATGTCTTCATTAACAACATCAATCTTCATTCTCATTTAGCATGCTCCATGGCTGGAAACAATATTTTTATCCAGGTAAGTAAATGTCGTGAAAATTATATTGTTTATATAGTGTTTATGAAATATATAAATAAATATGTAAGACATTCTTATTTTGTATTTCTAGAATTCAAGTAGCCTGTATATTTACAAAATCATATAACATAATAAAGGAACTAAATATTTCAAAAAATAGGCAACATAAAATTTTCAATAGAACATTAGTATACTCTCGTGAACACTTGGTTAATTTTCTGCTGTTTTTATCTAATTACAACATATATGAAAATTGCATTCATCAAATGTATAATTGTTATTCTATCTAATTTTTTGACACTACAAAAATGACTCTTCACAAAACTTATTGTACAGGTACGAGAAAGAAGAAACAAGTTATTTCATTCCAATACCATGGAAATGGAAGATCTGGAAGTGGCTAAATGTATAGATGATATCGTTAGAATTCTTGAAGACCCAAAAGAACTCAGCGGAAGACCTGAAGCTCAGGAAGCTGTCCGCAAACTTAAACAGGTAAATAATTTTGTCCCATCATATATTCAGATGCTGTTTCTAAAGTGAACGGATTTGATAATCCATTTAGATATAAATTAATTTATTTGTGCTCCCTAAAATTTAAAACACCAAGTCTTTACATACAATAAAGGTTTATATACTGTTCTTTTTATGCCACTGCACCATCTGCGATGCAGTGGCCTTTAAGGATTCACTGTGTGCATTTGTGTGTTCTATAGGTTATATAGTGAACTTAAAGAAAAATCTTCCACTAAACACGGTTAGTCTTAATTCAACCAAAACCTTGGGTGGAAGGCTCCCAAAGTTGTTCTAAGCAGGAATCTGGTTGTCATGGCAACTAAAAGAATAATAAGAAAACTATGATGGAAATCTTCTTCTAAGGCCCAAAAGGCCTAGAGTTTACATATTTTGCATAAAGCATTGTCTGTGGGATCTCTAACAAGATTGTTTGTTCAAATTATAGCCCTTGCGTCTAAATTTATGCCGCCCCAGGGGCATTGATTTTTATTATGTAAGTGTAGTAAGAGGTTAAAACACGGCAGAGTAGTGCCGGAAGGTGATCTAATCGGCTTCAGCCCGAGGGAATTATTCATTTCAGGGCCGATTATCACTATCTGGCACAACTATGACGTATATTAATGTCTTCAATACACTTGGGAGATCTAAAAGTAGTCTAGCATTTTTCTACAAGAAAAATACGTTGATATTTCTCGCGTTGATATCTCTGTCTGTATTTATACTGTACTGTACAGTAACTTCTACAATGTTGGTTACTTTATGTATGTACAAAGTAGATCTACACTAGAATATAGAAGCAAGTTTTATTTTCATTTTTTTTTTGGAATGAATTTGTCGTATTATTTCTTTTAATTTCAATGGTTAAAAAACTTTGTCTGTACGAAGTCGCTTAAACTCTCATAAGTAAATTAAGCGATTCGTGCTTAAAACCTTCTTTCACGTTTACAGTTACTTATTTGATGACGTAAAATATGACGTCATTGTTTCAGTTTGTGCACATGCACATCTTCAACGGGCTGATATTGAGTTCTCAAACTCCCCGCAGCGGTTACTTCCCCTGATCAGTACAGTAACAGACTCAAAAGCAAGGATTTAACTCAATACAGGATTGGAGCAGTACTGTACCTCTAGACGTTTACAGAAATCATGATCACAAAATAGACAAATATCGTTTTTTTCGCCGATTTTTACATTTTTCATTCATTATCATTCATAAATCTGTGTGAAAAGATGAATTAGACCTATTCAAGTTCATTCCGTTGGGTAAAAAGGCAAGATTTTAGCATTTTATGATTCAAGCGTCTTGCCCGGTATATACCACAAAACGGTATTTAGTGTGGTGCTCCAATCCTTTTTTTAGTCTCACTCAAGTAGCAAAGCGTGACGTAACAGCTGTGAGGAGTTTGATGAGTTCTCAGCCCGGGGTCGCAAACTCATAATTGGTCATGTGACACTCATAATAAGTGAAAGTCATAGGCTATTTTGATACTATATATAGTAACAAATGTTTTAATAAATAGCACAATTTTATAAAGTCTTCTTCAAGTTCTTGGCGAACAGCTTTGGTATTTATTAAGAGATTAATACACGGCAGAGCAGGGCTGGAAGGTGATAATCGGCCTGCAAAATATATAATGACCAAGAGTGCTTAAGCCCGAGGGGATTATTCATTTCAGCGCCAATTATCACCTTCCGACCCTACTCTGTCGTGTATTAATGTCTCTAATACACTTGGTAAATCTAAAAGTTGCATTTTTTTTCTATAAAAAAATACTTTGAAATTTCTTTTGTTGAAATTCTTGTCTGCATTTCTATTGTATGTATAGTACAGTTCAGAAACTTCTACATATTTGTTAACTTTGTGTGTTCAAAGTGCACTTGATCTACTCTAGAATCTAGAATCTATTTTTTTCGGAATGAGTGTGTCGTATTATTTCTTTAAATTTCAATAGTATTACAACTGTGTTTGTTCGAAATACGCTTAAGCTCTCATAATTAAATCAAGCGATCATTGCTTAAAACCTACTTTCACTTTCACACTTAACTGTTTGATGACTTAACATATGACGTCATTGTTTCAGTTTGTGCATACACATGTTCAGCGGGCTGATAACTAGTTCTCGGCCCCGTGACACGTAATAGGTCACGTGACACTTATAATCAGTTGAAATCATAGGCGATTTTATTACTATATATAGTAACAAGTGTATTTTTATATGATATCATCAATAGGTACTCTTCCGAAATTGTTCAAATTTCGCTCTTAATGTCAATTTGCCCCGCCTCGGTGGTAATAGATTTTCCTTATATGTAAATTTTAAAAATTAAAAAACAATCTTCTCTTAATTGACAAAAGCTAGAGCTTAGTTAGTTGGCAAGAAACATTGTAAAGTGGATTTCTACTAAGAAAGTTCAATTTATACCCTTATGGTCAAAATTGGTCCCTCCTAGGTGGGTATTGATTTCCATTACGTACAGACAGTAAAAACTTGAAAAAAAACTGCTGTTGTTTTTTTTTGTTTTTTTTTTTAAACCTCTTATTGGAATGTCTTTTAAACATGTGTACATGTGAGGCATTTTTTTCATAAAAAGAATCGAGTAAGTGAAAGGTCACCACCTCTAGCAAGAGAAATGTTTGATTTTCAGAGATATTTTTACAATCATTAGAGGTCATGAACTTTAGCAAGAGCTAGATTTTGAGCTTAGCAAGCATATGAATGAAACAATTTGAGCACATTATAAGAACATTTTGATTCACTACATGTATACAATGATGACTTTAATTGAAGAAATAAATGCTTTTTTTTGTTTTAGAAATTGGATATGCTTAACTGAAAAGATAGTATTTAAGAAAGATAACAGTATCTGCATTTCAAAGTTTATTACTGTTGCTGTTACTGTCCCCAAAACTTTGACAATGATCATTTTAGCTCATCTAAGGGGTTAGAGTCGATGACTTCTAATCAAGTTACTTCTCTGGCGTGGGTTCGATCCCCGGGAGATGCTTTGGTAGTTTAGCGCGGAGGAAGGTAGTGTAGTACTGGTGTAGCTCTCCAGAAACGATTGTTAGGAAACTACCCGCCTACATGACTGAAATACTTTTGGGAAAAGGGCGTAAAATGAAACAAACAAACAAAAAGCTCATCTGAGGACAATGTCCTCAATATGAGCTTTTGTGATGACCCACTGTCTGTTGTACATTGTCTGTCCGTGCGTGGGTCAACAATGTCTTTAAACAATTTCTCTTCCCTAACAAATTGGCAAACCTTGTTGAAACATTACAGGGAAGTTCCTATTAATTAAATTTCATAAAGAACTCTGGTTGCCATGACAACAACAAGATTTGTTTTTTACAAAAAAATCGTTTAAACAATCTTCATGTAAAAAAACGAAAGAGCTAGAGCTGAGATATTGGGCATGAAACATATTCTAGTGGATGTTCAAATAAAAGCCCTAGGGTCAAAATGTGCCGCGCCCCAGAGGGTCAATTTTTTTCCTTATTTAACCATGTATATAGTATAAACTTAAAAAATCTTCTAGTGACAATCCAAAAGACGTAAAGCTTAGATATTTGGCATGAAATCTCTTGTAGTGGATGTCCTGAGGGTCAAAATTGGCCCGCCCAAGGGAGTCATTGATTTTCTGTATATGTATTTAGTTAAAACTTTTACAAAAAATCTTTTGACAATCCAAAAGCAATATAGATTTGATATTTGGCATTAAAGATGTTCTGTTTCTTCAAAAAATGCCCTATAGTCAAAATTGGCCCCGCCCCAGGGGTCTTTGTATTTCTTTTTCTGTCAATCCGGTATTTTTAGCGATTTTTAATTTTCGCTATTTCTTCTGGGATGAAAAGGAGCTCCAATTTGACGTATTTGTCAGGTGAGCGATCTAGGGCCCTTTAAGCCCCCTTGTTAAGTTATTTGTGTACTGTCTTCTTTCTTGATCGCAACAACGCCTCGGACAAGATCCTCAAATACCAAAGACACTTAACTTATCTTTCATTCATAAATGCCATTGACATTGAAGGCCAAATTATTGAAATTTATTTTTTTGCTGAAACTGGCTATTACTTTATTATTAATGAATTGGTTGACTTCATTTTAAGATACAACATTTTGATATATATAACGTGCATACCAATTTTAAATTAACCCTATTTTATTTATGACCTTGGCCTTGAAGGTTAAAATATTGAATTTTCACTTTTGGTATTAAAAACAGGTCATATTATAATTTCTCTGAACGGGTGGTCTGGGGGGGCGCTGTCCAAATTGGTCCGAGCATATCTTCTACAAGCATTGAGACATTTTAATGAAACTTCATAGAAATGTTCATCACTATAAGAGGCTGTTTTGTGCGCATGAGTCAGATCTCTAGGGCAAAGGTCAGGTCACAATTAAAGGTCATTGAGAGGAAAACTCTTACATACATAGAGGGGGATTTCAATATAACTTTGCACAAATGTTCACCATTCTGAGGTGGGGGGGGGGGTCGCATGTAAAACTTAGGTGCTTGCGACCAAAGTCAAGGTCACACATATGGGTCAAAGTTCAGATAAAAGTTATCATTTTTAGCTCGACTTTGCCGTTGCCTTTGCCGTTGCCGTCCGCAAACTTGTACCTGGATCATAACCTCTTTATTTCTTGGTGTATTGTCTTCATACTTGGCCACAACAACCCTTTGGACAAGACCTTTCAGTAGACCAAACTAACCTTGACCATCATACATAAATGACCTTGACCTTCGAGGTTAAAAGTCCAAATTTTGCTTGTTCATGCTGTTTTTGGCTGTTACTTTGTTATTTTTGAATGGAATGTCTTCAAACTTGAACATAATAATCTTCGAGGATATCCCTAAAAAATAACTAGACACACCTTAGCCTTCACTCATCAATGACCTTGACTTTGAAGGTCAAATTATTGAAATTTTCATTTTTTGGCTATTATTGGCTGTAACTTTGTTGTTTTTTTTTTTAATGGATTGTCTTCAAACTTGAACATAATAATCTTCAAGGATATCCCTTAAAAATAACCAGACAGACCTTGACCTTCACTCATCAATGACCTTGACTTTGAAGGTCAAATTATTGAAATTGTCATTTTTTGGCTATTATTGGCTGTAACTTTGTTATTTTTGAATGGATTGTCTTCAAACTTGAATACATGTATAATAATCTTCAAGGATAACCCTTAAAAATAACCAGACAGACCTTGACCTTCACTCATTAATGACCATGACTTGGAAGTTCAAATTATTGAAATTTTCATTGTTTTGACTGTAACTTGCTGTAACTTTGCTATTTTTGAAGAGATCAACTTCATATTATAACAGAACATACTGATTAAGGACAAGCCCTTGTTGTTATCGTGACTTCACAACGAGACACCACCACATGACTTCACCACGTGAGACAACCATGTGACTCCACCACGTGACACCACCATGCGACTTCACCCTACGCCGCTTTTCATGGAATGGCACAGAAGTGTCACATTGAAGGTTCCATGATAACCGCCGTATGAACACATCTGCAGATGTTTCTAAATTCAAAATTTTACTATTTCACGTTAAAATGTTGAATTCTGCTTAAACCGGTGCTAGGGGGCGTTGACGGTAACAGCCCTAGCGACAGCTTAAGCAGTATTCAACATTTAAACGTGAAATAGTAAAATTTTGAATTTAGAAACATCCGCAGATGTGTTCATATGGCGGTTATCATGGACCCTTCAATGTGACACTTCCGTGCCATTCCATGAAAAGCGGCGTATGGTCCCCAAGTAATAAAAAGCGTGTGCCCTAAACGAGAAAACAATGGGCATAACTAATTAAAATGAAATTTTGAAAGGGGATCAGAGGTTATGAAGCCTGCGTATCACAGATAAGACGTCAAAAGACAAATTTAGAAAGCAGGCGACATATCCTAAGGGTGATTCAACATTATTCAAGTAGGAATTTTGGAACCACACAACTAGAAAATGCCGAAAAATTGAAACTAAAAATACCACAAGCACAACAATTATGTCGTGCTGAGCGATCTTCAAGAATCTTCTCTAAATTTACAAAGGCTAGAGTAAAGATATTTTGCATGGAACATTATGAAGTGAACCTCTAGCAAGATTGTACAAATTATAGCCCTGGGGTCAAAATTGGCCCCAACCCAAGGGGTCATTGATTTTCACTATGTACATATAGTAAAAAAAATCTTCTTGTCTGAAGATACAAAGCTTAGAGCTTTGATATTCGGTATATAATATCATCTATGGGTCCTCTAATAAAGTTGTTTTAATTATGCCCCTAGGTTTAAAATTGCCCTGTCCCAGAGGCGATAGTTTTCCTTTTTTGTATAAAGTAAAAACTTGAAACATCTTGACTTTTGTGAATTGACAAAGGCTAGAGGTCAAATAAGTGGCATGAGACTTTGCGAAGTGAACTTCTACCAAGATTGTTCAAATTATAGCCCTGGGGTCAAAATTGGTTCCGCCACGGGGGTCATTGATTTTCATTATGCAGAAATAGTTAAAAAATAAAAATATTTTTGTCTGAAGGTACAAGGCATAGAGCTTTGATGTTTGCTTTATAATATCATCTATTGGTCCTCTACCAAAGTTATTAAAAATTTTCCCTTGGTGTCAAATTTGCCCTGCCCGGGGGCAGTGATTCCCATTATAAACAGAAAAAACACAATTGTTTTCTGAACGGGATAAAGCTACAGCTTAGGTATTTGACTTGAAATGTTGTTTGGTTGACCTTTATCAAGATTGTTTTGAATTAAACCCTTGGGTCAAAATTTTGCCTTGTCCAGGGAAAGGTGACCTACTTTCTTGTCATTTGATGTACAGCAATGAAAGTTTGACCATGTGCTCAGTTTTTTGTTGCAAAATTGAACTTTGATATTATGTGACCTAGATTTTGATGATGTGACCTACTTTTTTGTCCTTTTATCATCAAAGTTGAAGTTGATGTACAGCTATGAAATTTGAACCATGTGCACAGATTAAGATGTAATGTGATATCAGCTGACCTAGATTTTGACAAAGTGTCTTTCTGTGTTGTCCTTTGATGTAGTCCTGAAATTTGGTGCTGTGTGAAATATGTCCTTCACCACCAAATTCACTAGACTCAAGTACATTGATATATTCCTACGCTGATCTTTTATTGGATTAACAATATATTTAACCACTAATCTGATAATAAGAATTAGATAGGTCAGGAATCTATGCATTATGACAATCTTCAATTGTATCAGTTGTATAGAAACAAAAAAAATCTGTTCCTACTCTACTATTTAGTATTGTATTAATGCGGTGGCATAGCATTTTTCTCAAATGCAATCTTGTTTTATTGCCTGAAATACTTTATAAATTCCTTGTAATCTATGTTTGTTCACCAGTTGAAGGAAAGCAAATTTATAATAACAACCAACAATGAGGTAGATGTATGTAAAGAAGCATTATTGTTTGTAAGCCAAAAATCGGATGAGCTTAAACAAGTGATTGAAGATGGAAAAATAGAAGTTAGATATGTTGTTGACACATATACGACAAAAGCCAAGGAAAGCATAGAAAAATGTCAAAACGCTGCAGTGAAGGAATTCAACGAACACAGCACAAGTCTATACGAAAGAGTTAAAAAACTAGAAACTAACATACCTGAAAGAATGGAGAAATTAAAAACAGACATCTCTGAAAGATTCGGACAAATTGAATCAGATGTTTCCTCTGTGAAAGAAGTATACCATTTTGTTATGTCATCACTTAAATTATTCATTTCTATCATATTCTTCCTTATCTGGCCGCTGTCAAAGTGAATATTTGCGAGGTTTGGTGCACCATTAACCGGTTTAAACTCCCCAGCAGTCATTATTATGCTGCTGACCGTTCCAAGGCGGCGCCCCACTGTGTTCCTCAGATGTATGTCTATGTTGTTTCATACTGTTTTGGTGACACTTTTGCTTGTGTCCCTTGTTGTTTTCTCGTCTACGATAAGTATCTTCCCCATTGCCTCTTGTTTTTATTTCTTTGATTAACCCCCCTCCCTTCCCCCGGTCTCCTGTCCCCTTTGTGGGCCTATTATTGTTTTCTTTGAATTCCTAATCAGTTACAAATTATTTATCATTTAATGATTAACGTGTCGTTGCCCTGTCCTTTTTATGTTTGGGGTCCGCCTGGGCTCCTTGCCATTGGTTCTTGTTGCTGGGTCATATGGGGGTTGCGTTCATTGAACGCCGCCTTTCCTTGTTGATCTTGTTTTTCATATATTATATGCCTTGCTCTTCTTATTTGTTTTGCATTTACTTTTTAGCTCGACTATACGAAGTATATGGAGAGTGTCCTACTCGCCCCGGCGTCAGCGTCCGCGTCCAGATTTCAGATTAAAGTTTTGGTGCAGTAAAATATTTTTCACTATAACTTTGTCATTTCTTAAACCAGCACGCCTCCAGATTCATTCAAATTTTCATGAAAATTTTGAAAATGTATCTAAAGGTAAAATACTGTGAAATGAACAAAGACAGTACTTGACACATTACAATCGGCACTTAAAATCCACGTAAATTACCAAAAAGAGGTCAAAGTATGCATACATAGCCCCTACTGCGTTAGTAACGCAGTAGAAATGTGGTGATAAATACGACAAAATACAGTTATTAATTGCACATAAGATATAAATTATCACATGAATCTTTAATTTGATCACTTTTCTCAAAGTTTTAGTATGGTTTTTCCAAGTTTTATTTTCTTGAAATATTTTGGGTCATCTGGAGGCATGCAGCTTTAAGGTATTAACTTCAAACTTCAAATATATGTTCCTTACTTATGTGACAAGGTTCATAACTCTAGCACCATTTTTTCAGATTTATCTCCCCTTGAACTTAGAATTTTCCTTAAAAAATACTATTTTTTACTGTAACTTCTTTATTGCTTAAGGGATGAACCCCATACTTCAAATATATGTACCTTATCATTATCCCAATCTTATGTAAGAAGGTTCATAACTCTAGCACCAATATTTTCAGATTTATTTCCCCTTGAAATTATAATTTTCCTCTAAAATACTATTTTTACTGTTACTTCTTTATATGTTAAGGGATCAAGCTCAAACTTCAATTATATGTACCTTATCATCATCCCCGACTTATGTGACAAGATTCATAACTCTAGCACCAATATTTTCAGATTTATCCCCCCTTGAAATTAAAATTTTCCTTAAAACATATTTATATTTTACTGTTACTTATTTATTTCTAAAGGGATCAACTTTATATTTCAAATATATGTACCTTATCATCATCCACATCTTATGTGGCAAGGTTCATAACACTAGCACCAATATTGCAAGAATTATCTCCCCATAAACTTAGATTTTTTTACTAGAAAAATGTTATTTTTTGCTATAACTTTTTAGCTCACCTGTCACAAAGTGACAGGGTGAGCTTTTGTGATCGCTTTTCGTCCGGCGTCCGTCCGGCGTCCGTCCGTCCGTAAACTTTTGCTTCAAATGACATCTCCTCATAAACCACTAAGCCAATTTCATCCAAACTTCACAGGAATGTTCCTTTGGTGGTCACCTTTAAAAATTGTTCAAAGAATTTAATTCCATGGAGAACTCTGGTTGCCATGGCAACCGAAAGAAAAACTTTAAATATCTTTTTTTAAAGAACCCAAAGAGCTAGAGCTTAGCTATTTGGCATGAAACATCTTCTAATGAGTGTCTACCAAGTTTGTTCAAATAAAAGCCCTGGGTTCAAAATTGGCCCCGCCCCAGGGGATCATTGATTTTCCCTATATGCATATAGTAAAAACTTAAAAATCTTCTTTTAAAGAACCCAAAGAGCTAGAGCTTAGATATTTGGCATGAAACATCTTCTAATGAGTGTCTACCAAGTTTGTTCAAATAAAAGCCCTGTGGTCAAAATTGGCCCCGGCCCAGGGGGTCATTGATTTTCCCTATATGCATATAGTAAAAACTTAAAATATCTTCTGTTAAAGAACCCAAAGAGCTAGAGCTAATATATTTAGCATGAAACATCTTCTAATGAGTGTCTACCAAGTTTGTTCAAATAAAAGCCCTTGGGTCAAAATTGGCCCCGCCCCAGGGGGTCATTGATTTTCCCTATATGCATATAGTAAAAACTTAAAAAATCTTCTTTTAAAGAACCCAAAGAGCTAGAGAAAAGATATTTAGCATGAAACATTTTCTAATGAGTGTCTACCAAGTTTGTTCAAATAAAAGCCCTGGGGTCAAAATTGGCCCCGCCCCAGGGGGTCATTGATTTTCCCTATATGCATATAGTAAAAACTTAAAAAATCTTCTTTTAAAGAACTCAAAGAGCTAGAGCTAAGATATTTAGCATGAAACATGTTCTAATGGGTGTCTACTAAGTTTGTTCAAATAAAAGCCCTGGGGTCAAAATTGGCCCCACCCCGGGGGTCATTGATTTTCCTTATATGTATAAAGCAAAAACTTAGAAAACCTTCTTTGAAAAAAATCCCAAATAGTTAGAGTTTAGATATTAAGCATGAAACATCTTCTAGTGAGTGTCTACAAAGTTTGTTCAAATTAAAGGCCTGTGGTCAAAATTGGCCCCACCCCGGGGTCATTGATTTCCTAATATTATGTGTATAGCAAAAACTTAAAGAAATCTTCTTTGAAAAAACCCAAATAGCTAGAGTTTAGATATTAAGCATGTAACATCTTCTAATGAGTGTCTACCAAGTTTGTTCAATTAAAAGCCCTTGGGTCAAAACTGGCCCCGCCCCAGGGGTGTCGTTGTTTTTAACTATATGTGTATAGTAAAAACTTAAAAAATCTTCTTTTAAAAAACCCAATGAGCTAGAGCTTAGATGTTTAGCATGAAACATCTTCTTATGGGTGTCTACCAAGTTTGTTCAAATAAAAGCCCTTTGGTTAAAATTAACTCTGCCAGGGGGGGGGGGGGGGGGAGAGGAGGTCATTGTTTTTCCTTATATGTGTATAGCAAAAACTTAACATCATGAAACATCTTCTAATGGGTGTCTTAATTCCAAGTTTGTTCAAGTAAAAGCCCTGGGGTTTAAACTGGTCCCGCTTCGGGGGCCTATATACAGGTGAGCGATCTCAGGGCCATCATGGCCCTCTTGTTTTAAATATAAAGGTATCTTCCTCAAACTTCAGATACTTATTTCTTATCATCAGTTACATTTTATGTTACAATGTTCATGACTCTTGAAGCAATATTTACAGATTTATCTCTCTTTGAACTTAGGATTTTCTTTAAGAAATATTATAACTTCTTTACTTTTTAAGGTATCTACTTCAAACTTCAAATATATATTTCTTATCATTACGCGCATGTTGTGTGACAAGGTTCATAACTCTAGTATGAATATTTCTAGAATAATTCCCCTTGATCTTGGAATTTATGTTAACAAATGTTTTTTTTTTTTACTTTTACTTAATACATAGTTATACATAATTAATTTTTCTTTCATAGTTTTGTCCTCCATACTGCGTCCAGTAATTTATTAGTCGAGCTTCGCTGTCTCCTGTAACAGCTCTTGTTTTCAGTCTGAGCGATAGCTGCGTTCCTTTTACTCAATTGTAACAAAACTTGTAAAGCATAAATATCTTAATATCTGCTCCTTTCCTCTTGTCTTGAGTAAGATTAGTTTCACAGTTCTGTACTGCATTGACTTTAACACGTTCCCTTTACGGTCTATAAAAGATTAAGAAAACCCGTAAGATACAGATAGCCCGTCAAGATCATAACAATGTTTGACATGTCTGATGAGTATTTAGTCAAGAAAAACAATTTAAACTATGTACCAAAAGTATCTGTAAAGGGAACAGTTTAATGAACAACAAAATAAATAGAAGATATATAACTGGATTCAAGACAGACATGACTTCATTTGATTTTATCTACCTTTTGTTTTATAACCTTAGTATGATTAGAATATTAAAATAGGGTTTGAATAGGGTCAAAGTCACAGTGGTTTCTCTCTTATATTATTTATATTATAATTGTGTTTTATATTCAAGTTTTTCTAAAACTTATTTTAAAGATGGGCTCCAGAGTTATTGTCCCTAGGGTGAATGGGTTGATAGTTTTGAAAGATTAATATATAATAAATGAATATATATGATCTCTTAATATGTTTAATAAAGTTTACACTGTTATGATTGTGCATTTAGGTGAGCGATTTTATCATTAATAACCATCCTGTTTAATTTGACAACATATAAACAATATCATTTGGGGTTTCTTATTAGCATATTATTTACTCACATATTCAAATCATTTATACAGTTTAATTTGTCATGTAAACAACATTTCAAGAAATATAAATACTTCTATTTAATAACTTTAGTATAACAAATAATAAACATATTGCATATGATATCAATAATTTTGTTTAAAATGTACATTGAACAGTTGTCTCTATAATGAAACTTATGACGAAAATATCACTATTGTCTTACAATGCTTTCAGCGAGTGACAGCACTAGAAAGCAAAGTTAGAGAAGTTAGAGAACTAGATGCTATACGAGATATATACAGGAGACATTTCGATTACGTAGAAGGGAAGCAAGGTAACCAAGTTCATTTCCAAAAAATGTTAATCATGATTTTTGAGTAGTTCCAGGTGATAGTTGCACTAGTTTAAACGATACACTTTGCTTTTAGATACGAATGTGGACTTGATATTTCTAGCCTGAAGTATTCATAGAATGAACTTAAGTTGTCGGTTGTCTGTCAGCTTATAAAATATGTGAACTGCCATAACAATTTTAAGGAATTATTGATTAAGCTAAACCACATGTAACGGTATTGAACCGTTTTAATTTACTAATTAGGGGATATAGCATATAAGCGACCGGATAGCTCTGTGGGTAGAGACGCGGTGTGGTTTTATGAGATAGCCTGTTCAAGTTACGGTCAGGCTGCACATTTTCTCATACTGAAATACATGTGTATCTGACGCCAAACGGGGAAGTGATGGTATATAAGTCTTTTAACCCACTGGAATATTTCAGTAGAGTTGGGGAGTTATGTCGCGGCATTGAACTGTTCACTAATTAGGGAAGATAGAGTGTATGCAGTTGGAAAGCTTGGTTGGTAGAGCGGCGGTTCGGTATGTTGAGGGTCCAGGGATCGAGTCACGTTTGGACTGCACATTTTGACATCCTTGACATATATTACAATTGTAATTCTTCATTTGATATCTTTGTCAGCACAAACAACACTAAAATCTAAACAATTTAAAAAAATGTATATTAGGATATCTAAATATTCGCCTATGAATATAAAAAATAGAGTGGGATGAAAATTTTCCATGTTTTATGTGAACGTTGCATGATCTAAGAACATGATAACAGAAACATTTTAAGCATAAAATAGTTGGGAGTTGATTATCATTATTTAGTAATAAGCCATTGATTTATATAATTTTGCTTCATTTAAGGGCAGATAAATAAGAAAGAAAAGAAATTAGACCCTAGTTTTCTGCTTTTGTCTGTACGGGCAACTAAATTAGTTTTAAAGGCTATCTTAAGGACCTGTCACACTTGACTGCGCTTTTACTGCGTTTGCACGGCGTTGTTAAATCAAACAAAGTGCCGCGGGATCGCAAGAAAAATCTATTTATGATAGAGAAGGAGACTTCACGGCGTGCTCATGGCGATCATGGCGTTGCTACTGAGCTTCCATATCGTTGCAATGCGTTTTACGGCGTTTCAATTGGCAATTGTCTGTGTTCGGATTGCACTTCTACTGCGTTCTTTGCGCTTCCACTGCGCTTTCACGGCGCTAAAACGGCGCTTTCTTGGCGCTCACACTGTGCTAAAATCGTGCTTCATATACCAGCGATTCTGAATAGTCGTGTACCTGCTGCACCTGTATGCAAGCACGCAGGTAATATTACAGCTTGCAGCCGTTCATCATCCAAGGACATTTACATGCAAACCCGTTCTATATACTAGTATATACAGTGAAAACCCTCTATTAAGATCACCAAAGGGATTGGACTAAACTAGCCTTAATTGCGAGTTGTATTTATTATGGATATAATTATCAAAGCGTTTATCTTTCATGACCATTCTATTTGAATAATAATGTATAAACATGTTTAAACAATTATTTTATAACCTTCAAATATTTCTATAAACTGATGTTATAATAATTAATCCTAATTAGAACATTATTCTGAAGATATTTGATATATAGATTAAATTTTCATAGATCTTGTTTCATGAACATAATTAACCTATTAATTTAGAAATTAATTCTTCACAAAATAAATGTGCAGAAAGTAACATAAAACCAATCTGAAGTTTATTTTCTCACCTTTCACAATTTTCCAATCATAACAGATTTAACACATTATTTTAAGTGTAATGCTTAAAGGAATTAAATCAGATAAATAACAACAAACTTGTAAAGACTAGAATATCAGTAGTCTCAATACTGGGGTTAGATAAATAAAACAATGTATTTGAACTGAAACTGGTGGTCTAAAAAGTGGATAAGTGGAGTGGATAGTAATGCTCTAGTTACATGGAAACGTAACATCTTTAAAATTATTGATTCACGTATTAATTTTTATCGTGGAAATGAACATCTTTTGCCACCTAAACCAAGACTTACTTTAAGACATCTGAAAAAAGATATTCTAGCTTTTCATTCAAAATTTGTTTTGGTGCCAGCGGACAAGGCGGCTAATAATATTATAATTGTTTGACGAATCCATTACATTAACGTTTTGCATAAGGAACTAAATAGCACTAATGCGTATTCTAAAACCTCTGCCTCCGAAAAAGACATTGTAAACAATCATATTACTAATATTTCCAATCTTAAAGTCCAAATTAATGAAAAAGAACTCAAACTTCCTATTATGTATTGGATTCCTAAATTACATAAAAAAACTCTTACAAAGCCAGATTTATTGCTAATTCTACATCTTGCACTACAAGTAAACTTTCTATTTTATTGACGTCTTGTTTGACTGCCATTAAAATACATGTAATTAGATATTGTGATAAAGTCTATGAAAACACAAGCAAACATCTCTTTTGGTCAATTAAAAATTCTGGTGAAATCTTGGATAAATTCAAAATTAATAACTTTCAAGCTTCAACTGTCAGTACATACGATTTTTCTACACTTTATACAACTTTGCCACATAAATTAATCAATGATAAACTAATTTCCCTAATTCAGAAAACTTTTGCACGGGAAAAAGTTACCTTTCTAGCATGTAATTCTAACAAAGCTTTTTTTTACTAACGGTATTGTTAAACATTATACTATGTGGACTTGTGACGAAGTTTGTAGAGCACTCTCTTTTCTTTTAGACAACATTTATGTCAGGTTTGGTAATACCTTATTATACCCCCGCATAACAAAGTTGTAAGGGGGGTATACTGGAATCAGCTTGTCCGTCCGGCCGTCCGGCTGTCCGGCTGTCCGGCCGTCCGTCGGTTTTTTCTTGTCCGCCCAATAACTTAAGATATCATTGACCCTTAGTCTTCATATTTGGCATGGAGGTTAGTCATGATTAGTAGATGACCCCTATTGATTTTGAGGTCACTAGGTCAAAGGTCAAGGTCACAGGGGCCTTGACTTCAAAAACCTTGTCCGCCCAATAACTTAAGATTCCTTTGACCTACAGTATTCATATTTGGCATGGAGGTTAGTCATGATTAGTAGATGACCCCTATCGATTATGAGGTCACCAGGTTAAAGGTCAAGGTCACAGGGGCCTTGACTTCAAAAAGCTTGTCCGCCCAATAACTTAAGATTCCTTTGACCTACAGTCGTCATATTTGGCATGAAGGTTAGTCATGATTAGTAGATGACCCCTATTGATTTTGAGGTCACCAGGTCAAAGGTCAAGGTCACAGGGGCCTTGACTTCAAAAAGCTTGTCCGCCCAATAACTTAAGATTCCTATGACCCAAAGTCTTCATATTTGGCATGGAGGTAAGTCATGATTAGTAGATGACCCCTATTGATTTTGAGGTCACTAGGTCAAAGGTCAAGGTCACAGGGGCCATGACTTTAAAAAGCTTGTCCACCCAATAACTTAAGATTCTTTTGACCCATAGTCTTCATATTTGGCATGGAGGTTAGTCATGATTTGTTGATGACCCCTATTGATTTTGAGGTCATCAGGTCAAAGGTCAAGGTCGCAGGGGCCTTGACTTCAAAAAACTTGTCCGCCCAATAACTTAAGATTCCTTAGACCCATAGTCTTCATATTTGGCATTGAGGTTAGACATGATTTAGTAGATGACCCCTATTGACTTTGAGGTCACCAGGTCAAAGGTCAAGGTCACAGGGCCTTGACTTCAAAAAGCTTGTCCGCCCTATAACTTAAGATTCCTTTGACCCACAGTCTTCATGTTTGGCATGGAGGTAAGTCATGATTAGTAGATGACCCCTATTAATTTGAGGTCCACCAGGTCAAAGGTCAAGGTCACAGGGACTTTGACTTCAAAAAGTTTGTCCACCCATTTACTTAAGATTCCTTTGACCCACAGTCTACATATTTGGCATGGATGTTGATCATGACTATAAGGTGACCCTATTGACTTTGAGGTCACTGGGTCGAAGGTCAAGGTCACAGGGACCTTGACAAAAAAAAAGCTTTTCTTCTCAATTGCTAAAGAATGTCCTGTCCGCAATGTATTGATTTTGACATTTTCACATTTTAAGCTTGTAGAATACATAACTTAGCAATGCACTGGCTTTAGTAACCTCAGATTTGGCAGGGAGGTTGTCCTTGAGCGCTAAAATGGCCACTGTTGATTCTGACAAAGTGGTATGCGGGGGGTATTCACGCCAAGATAGTGGCAGTTCTTAGTTTAAACA
>NW_026853696.1:0-9257 GCF_026571515.1 Ruditapes philippinarum | reverse complement strand
AAAATAGATATATTTCAAGAAAAACCTTTCACTAAGGGGGAAAAAAAGAGAAAAAATTTCCCCATGGTGGGGGGATCGGGGTGGTCAAAACCGTATCCTAAAAAATTGAAAAAAGGAACAAAAAGTTGTTTTTGTTTAAACTTTTGTTGGAAATAAAAAAAGTTTTTATTGCCCCACTTTTCCCGTTTCGTTCGGAAAAATTGCTTGCCAACAAATTTTAAAAAACAAAATTTGGGCAAATTTTGGGAACTGAAGGGAGAAAGAATTTTATAAAAATGTGGGGATACGACGAGTTCAATTGCCTTTTATCAATCTTTTTTTCCCTTTCCCAATCAATTGATAAACTCATTTTCAGATTTCATCATAAACTTCAAAACATAATTTTGCATTATTTACTTACTTTTCATTAAAAAGAGATGTTTATATTCTAAGAAAATAATGATTTTTACGAAATGATACGACGCAGTTGAAAATAAAATATGATACGACGCAGTTGTATTTTCATTGCAGGCTGCATATTGGTTAAACTATTTAAAGTATGTGCTAGGCATGCTATAATAACGTCCAACAACATTTCTTGTTTAAAACTTAAGTCAAAAGCAGAAGTAACTCATTGGTTCCATAAAAATGGAAATGTAATACAATTCTATTAAGGCTGCATTTTTTCGGTCGCATTTTAGTACCTATCATAAGCATCTACAAATTCCGAAAAGCTGTATCAAATGCAATATACATTGAAACACGTGATCGCACACCTATATGACAACGTGTTCCAGTGTTGCCTTAGCATGCTTCTAAAATTGTTCCCGTGAGTTCGAAATGTGAGTGATTACTATTTTTGATACAAAATTCAATATTCCAGTGTAACATCTCCTGGACCCTGTATTAATCAGGAATGACTTTTTAAAAAAAAAAAGAGAGAGAGAGAGAGAGAGAGAGAGAGAGAGAGAGAGAGAGAGAGAGAGAGAAAGAATTACAAATTTTGAAAAGGTCTCTTGCTATCGGAAGAGAGCTATGCGCAAATTGAACTTGAAATTAGCAATAATTTCCGTCAATACCGTTATTACTTTTGTCTTTTACGTGCCGATTTTATTGTATTCATTTTCTTTATAATCGGTGAGAACAGATGAGCTATATTATTTGAAATTGAACATTAAATTTTTAAAATTATATTATAAACGGTTAAGCTACAATATATTTTTGCAAGTAGGTTATGCGTTCCGTTTTGTCATTTTATGTTCAGCGCCGCGGAACTTTCCCGCTGATTTTGTCGTATTGCATTATTTATTGCCTATGAGGAAAGGTCTACGGAATGTACTTTCTATATTTTCACTTAAGTATCATTCTTCTCCATTAAAAAACTTTCAATTTTCAAAATCGAGTTACATATGATACAACTACAAATTATTTTGTAAAGATAGTGTCCGTTTTGCAAAGATATTTTACGCTGTGTACCGATTAATTTGATACAGATATAGGCAGACATGATCTTTCAACAGTATTGAAGAAGTTTTTACAATATTGAACAGAAAATTTAGGTCAGATTATCGCATCGAATTTTCAACAGACTAGAGACATGGCATCTTAACATACCTATTTACTCAAGTGTGATTTTTATTTGATAATGAATTGCCTGAAAACTTAAACAAAAGTTTTCAGAAAATGACTTCACAGAGGATTACCCCCTGTTTACATTGAACATTTCTCTGCTAGTCATATCGAAATAAAAAATTGTTACGTTATTCTCTTTATAATTAATTCAAATATTTATAATCTTAAAACTTCACGCCAGAAAGTTAATAAAAAAGTTGCTTATTTGTACAGCTGACGTTAACAAATTATTTTGAAAAAAACAAATCAGACAGGTGTGTCCGACCGAGGCCGAGCTGTTTATGTTTACTGAATTCAAATCACTTGAACTGAACTGCTATGAATTCGAAAACCACCAGGGACTTTTTATTCTTTCGTGTGGAAAGCCTATCAAGCTAGTTTCAAAATGTCGATGGTTCTCTGCAGGTGCAACATTTTGCCTGAAGTCCTCGCCCCTAGTAAAGCTAATGTATAGAGTGAAAGTTTGTAAACAAACCACAAAAAAGCAGTCATGCAGAACCATAGTTAACTTAGAGCGTAGCTAGCCAAAATGAATTTAAGTTAATAGATTTCTACATTTCTTTTGCTTATAAAATTAGGGATAATATTGAGCATACAGGAAAATATTTCAGATATTATGATCAATTAGGTAACATGTTCATGTTTAACTGAAAAGTAGCTTTTGCAATGTAAACTTTCAAATTAGATATAATATTGGACATGACACTATGTATTCTAAATAATCAAAAGCAACAGAACATTTCTATACACCGCAAATGATCTGGGGTTTTTTATTTAGCGCAAGTGATTTTATTCCATAAAATAGAAATATATTGCCAAAATTATGCCTGTTGAAAAGACTGCCAAAAATACAACTGCGTCGTATTATATTTTATTTTCAACTGCGTCGTATCATTACGTAAAAATAATGATTTTCTTAGAATATAAACATCTCTTTTTAATGAAATTTTAGTAAAT
This sequence comes from Ruditapes philippinarum, assembly GCF_026571515.1. Taxonomy (NCBI): domain Eukaryota; kingdom Metazoa; phylum Mollusca; class Bivalvia; order Venerida; family Veneridae; genus Ruditapes; species Ruditapes philippinarum. The sequence goes on along the minus strand of NW_026853696.1, from coordinate 6,689 downwards.
GTTGCAAAATTATATTTCGAAGTTTATGGTGAACTCTGAAACAAATATATAATTGATTTGAAGGGGAAAACGATAGATAATGCAATATGAACTGCGTCGTATCCACACATTTTCATAAAAATTCTGCCCCGCTTCGAGTTGCAAGTTCGCTATAACTTTTGTTTTACAAAATAGTTGTGCAAGCAACATATACCGAACGAAACGGAAAATAGTGTAGCGTGTTAATACATATATCTGGTTTTCAGTCATTTCCAACAAAAAAAGTTATAAACAAAAACATAGTTACGTTTTTCGTTCCAAGATGGCGGCGTTTGTTTACATTTTGTAGGATACGACGCAGTTTTGATTCCCAGCCCTGGGGATTATGACTTTTGTTTGAGCCGATCTCTCATTTAAACGTAGAAAGGACTTAGAATCAGATTATCTATAAGGTATTTGCTGTAAACTAAGTTTATCTAAGCAGAAATGGGGAATCTTATGTCTATTTAGACAACCTTCTATGAAGAACACTATTTTTGAACACTATTACACCAAATGTTTAGATAACCTGTATATAAACTTTGATGAAATCACGTGTATAGGAGATCTTAATTATGACATGTTGAAAAAAAAAGAAAGTCCAAATGTATCAGTAATATTTGTGATAATTTTAATTTAGCTAATATAGTTAAAAAAACATTTTGCCTACTTTGCTTGATGTAATATTTAGAAATTCCAAACATGTTCTATGTAATACAATAAACTTCAATTCTGGACTAAGTGACTGCCACAACATGATCTGTACTAGCATAAGAGAACATTGTAATCCTTTCAAAACCAGACCAATAAATTTTAGATCATACAAAAGTTTTAACTATGAAGATTTTAATAACGACCTGGAACAGGTACCATTTCATGTTGTTTATGTTTTTGACGACATTGATGACGTCTACTGGGCCCATTAGATGATCCTTAAACAGGTCGTTGATGATCATGCCCCTGTGAAAGTAAAAAAAACCCAGACATAACCCTCCTCCTTATATGAACTCAAATTACAGAAAGGTCATCTACAATACACGTCAGGCAGAACACCTTTCTCAAACACAAAAGTATTTGAAAACTGGTTACAATACAAGAAAATGAGAAATATGAAAACAAAGGTTAAAAGGGACTCAATCACTACATATTTTCATGAAAGGTGCGGTGGCGGGCCAAAATCAAAAGATTTCTGGCCTACAATCAAGCCCTTCTTAACACAAAAACCAACTTATAAAACAGACAACCCAATAATACTGAAGAAGTCAGATGGGGAACTCTTATCTGACCAAGCCACAGTCGCCAACACACTTAACTCTTTCTATGTCAACATTGCAAAAAACATTGGTATAGCAGAAAATGAACAAGACACCTTCACACACCCAAGCATAGATAAAATAAATAATAATTGTCCACAATCACAATTTACATTCAAGCTGGTCACTGAAAAAGATATATCAAAGTCCATAAAAAGGTTAAATCCAAAAAAACGCTACTGGAGAAGATCAAATTCCACCAAAGGTCAAACTTGCTGGCAAACCCTCCCTGGCCCGTCCTATTAGATATTTATGTAATGCTATGTTAAGTCAAGGTCAGTCCCCAGAAAATCTAAAACTTGCCCAAGTATCCCAAATTTTTAAAAAAGATGACCCCTATACAGAAAAAATTTATAGGCCAGTTAGTATTCTACCCACCATGTCCAAATTATATGAAAGGGTTATCTACGACCAACTTTCGGATTACTTCGAGGAAATTTTTCACCCTTATCTGGCAGCCTTCCGTAAATCATATGGCTGTCAGACTACCCTACTAAGGCTAGTGGAACTCTGGAAAAAGGCCCTTGATGAAAACATGTTCATCGGAGCAATACTAATGGATTTATCAAAGGCCTTCGACTGTCTTCCACAGGTCTTGATTATCCTTAAACTTAAGGCTTATGGTCTGTCCGATAACGAACGCTTATAAACGTATGAGCAGTTATCACCAGAAGCAGAAACAAAGGGTTAAACTACGGGATTATATCAGCCAGTAGGATAATATTATTAAGGGTGTCCCTCAAGGATCAATATTAGGGCCCCTGGGGTGGTTGTCTCGAAAAATTCTCGTATCTTAAAGTTGTGACTAAACTTACGAGATTGCTAAGGTATAACTAAGATGTCCTTATTTCATTGTCTGGAAGGACACCTTAACGATCTCGTTTCTCAAGCGTTATTTACGACATCGTTTATGCAAAGGTGACTTTGTGTAGATAACACATGACCCACTTAATGCATTAACTCGACTTTGAAGAGGCTAGAACTACGGTCTACTGTAAAAAAAACCGAGGGACGTGGGTTCAAGCCCCAGAGGAGGCAGATTTTATTTTGGATTTTTTTTTCTTAAAATAATATTTTTATGTCTCTCGTATCACTCTTGGTAAGAAAAAAGTGTTTTATTTTAATTATAAAATCATTATCGGTATTTATTGGCTAAGTTATCCCAAATTTATTATCAAATACCTAAAATTTTCAAAGTCTAATAAATCAAACACTAGACGGTAAAAATATTTTATATTTGACAAGACCAACCAATTTACATGTACTTTTTAGAAAAAAATTTAGGCAATCTTTGTAAACAGGCCCTCATTTTGGTAAAATTTAGGGATATTTTGAACACGGCATTCCAAGTAGGAAATTGGTCAAAGAAATATTTAAAATATGTGTGGTAGGGTAACATTTTTATACATATTTCAAACATTTTGAGTAGAAAAAATAAAAGCATTGCCTGGTTTTGACATTGATGCATACATATTTTGCAGTATTTTATATCATAGTTGAAATAAGTTTCAAAAAATGTCTGAGTCAAGAAAATTGAGGACAATTTTTTCTACAAATGAACTTCAGGTACTTGCAAGAGAGGAAAATGGATGTCAGCAATTTTTCTGAAATAATCACAAACAAGAGCCGGTTGAACCGGGTGATGCTCCCCAAATAGGTTTTGGACACAGGAAGGTATACCTCTTGTTGTGTCAGAGTTATGTCACAGACAAAGTTCAAAGTGTAAAAACAACCCAAATATTGTGCACGACACATTGTCTCAATATGGTGATCATTTTTGTGAAATAGTTGTAAAATCCGACTTCATATAACGAAGTTATGCGCCTGACATTATTTTGCTGCAAGGTCATGCTGTGACCATGACCTTGAAGGTAGTGACCAAAATGTTGCATGTGACACGTCAATTCAATATGGTGATCATCTCTGTGAAATAGCTGTTAAATCCGACTTCCAGTAACAAAGTTATGGGCCGGACACGATTTTGCTGCAAGGTCATACCGTGACCTTGACCTTCAAGGTAGAGACCCAAATGTTGCGCGCGACACAATGTCTCATTGTGGTGATCATTTCTGTGAAATAGTTGTAAAATCCGACTTCAAATAATGAAGTTATGTGCCGGACACAATTTTGCTGCAAGGTCATGCTGTGACCTTGACCTTCAAGGTAGCGACTTTAATGTTGTACATGACACGTCATCTTAATATGATGATCATTTCTGTGAAATACTTTTTAAATCCAACTTCAAATAGCGAAGTTATGGGCCGGACACGATTTTGCTGCAAGGTCATGCTGTGCCTTGACCTTCAAGGAAGCGACCTACATGTTGCGTGCGACACATCGTCTCAATATGGTGATCATTTCTGTGGAATATTTTTTAAATCCGACTTCAAATAACAAAGTTATGGACCGGACACGATTTTGCTGCAAGGTCATGCTGTGACCTTGACCTTCAAGGTAGCGATCCAAATGTTGCGCGCGACACGTTGTCTCAATATGGTGATCATTTCTGTGAAATATTTTTAAAATCCAACTTCAAATAACAAAGTTATGGACCGGACACGATTTTGCTGCAAGGTCATGCTGTGACCTTGATCTTCAAGGTAGCGACCCAAATGTTGCGCGCGACACGTTGTCGCAATATGGTGATCATTTCTGTGAAATATTTTTAAAATCCGAATTCAAATAATGAAGTTATGGACCGGACACGATTTTGCTGCAAGGTTATGCTGTGACCTTGACCTTCAAGGAAGCGACCCACATGTTGCGCGAGACACATCGTCTCAATATGGTGATAATTTCTGTGGAATATTTTTTATATCCGACTTCAAATAACAAAGTTATGGACCGGACACGATTTTGCTGCAAGGTCATGCTGTGACCTTGACCTTCAAGGTAGCGATCCAGATGTTGCGCGCGACACGTCGTCTCAATATGGTGATCATTTCTGTGAAATATTTTTAAAATCCGACTTCAAATAACAAAGTTATGGACCGGACACGATTTTGCTGCAAGGTCATGCTGTGACCTTGACCTTCAAGGTAGCGATCCAGATGTTGCGCGCGAAACGTCGTCTCAATATGGTGATCATTTCTGTGAAATATTTTTAAAATCCGACTTCAAATAATAAAGTTATGGGCCGGACACGATTTTGCTGCAAGGTCATGCTGTGACCTTGACCTTCAAGGTAGCGACCCAAATGTTGCGCGCCACACTTCGTCTCAATATGGTGATCACTTCTGTGAAATATTTTTAAATCTGACTTCAAATAACAAAGTTATGGGCCGGACACGAATTCGGGACGTACGTACGTACGGACTGACGGACGGACGGACAACCAGACGACTATATGCTCCCCCGAAATTTTTCGGGGAGCATAATAAAAAGAAAACAAACAAAAAATGGGTCCAGCAAAAGTGAATTCTATTAAGAAGCTGCACAGAAGTAAGAAAGAAGTGGAGTGACGTGTGATATATGGCATTATCATGAACAACAAATAATTTCTTATTAAATCCGTTAAATTTACAACTGTTTCCAACGACGCGGGGGTAACATACTCACGTAAAAAAGATGGAGTCAGACGTTCAACGGCTGCGGAAATAGTAATTCAAGTTTATTGTCATCATTGCGGTGTAATTTTTAGTTGATATTTGAAGCGAGAAATATGCAAACCAAAAGCAACAATTACTTATTATGTAAACTAACAACTTTACTGAATTAGAAAATTAAAAGGTATGCCAAAGGTTCGGCAAAGCTACTTCAGTCATAGTGTGAATGATGGCCTGTGGGTGATATTGATTATATTTCACTAATATAACTCAGTTTTCACTAGTAAGCATTAAATAGATAGAGAATATTTCAAGGTTTTTTCTATAAATCCAGGATTTATTTTCATCGAGTGGTATGGAAATAAATATTTCCTGAGTGGCTGTAGCCACGAGTTAAATATGAACATTTTCATACCACAAGGTGCAAATAAATCCTGTATTTAATTGAAAAAACTTGAATTTTCTGTTTATTAAATACATTTTTCTTTTTGATATTACAATTTGAAAGATTTACTCTTAAATTTTGTTTATTGGCTGAATTTAGAAAAAATAGTCCGGCAATACACCAGTGAAAATACAGAAAACATGTTTCACTGTAGTGAAAAATTTTTTTTTACAGTGAAAATACGGAAAATGAAAATACGCAGTTTATTGCATCAATAATTCATTTCATATATAAGAACATAATAAATACAGCATACACTGTATTTGTTAATTTCGAGCGAATATGCTATATATATATCCCAATAAAATTGCAATGTTTTTTCACGTCCATATTCACGAAAAACTAACTATACAGCCAATGACGCGCAGAAACAGACTCACGTTCAAAGAAAACGTCAGACGTTCACTTGCTTTAAAATTTATAGTCACAATCGCGGCGTAATTTTTAACTTTTATTAAACAAAGAAATAATGACATTTGAATCGAGAAATGTGCCATTTAGAACACAACACTACAATCACTTATTATGGAAAATCGCGAAAATTAAATTGTTCGCCAAATCAAGTTCAGCAATCTCCTACGCAATGATCCCCCCTTATAGAACAATCTAGTCCCAGTGTGAGTGATATACTGTGCATGATATGGATTTTATTTTACTGATGATATGAGGTTATTATACGTTGTGTTAAATACTGAATTCTAGCGCCTCGTCAAATATAAGTGCAATAAAACAAGAGTATTTTCAATGACATCTTCATTTCACACCATCAATGTTTTGACATAACTTTGTTTATTTGCGCACAATATGGATTTGATATGTATTGTTTGGACTTGCAAAATAAAAATGAGGCTATCCTGAGTTCAATATGCATTTAATACAGACTCTTTGGACTGTAAAAACGAAAAAGAGGCTTGATTGAGTACGATATGCATTTGATATGGATTTTCTTTTACTCTTAAAATGAAAATGAGGCTAAATTGACAAGATGGAATCCAATTATATTCGTTATCGTAGACTTAAGACGCTGCTATGGGGTCAATTTTTTTACCGTAACTTTACGAGATGTTTAAGATACATCGTAAATTACGAACTCTCCGAGACAACCAGAAAAAAAGCAACAATGACCTTACGTTAGTGTTACGAACGTCGTAAGGGATACGAGGCTTTCGAGACATCCACCCCTGGTCTTCAACATTTTCATTAAATGATATATTTTACTTCATACAAATATCCATCCTTTATAATTATGCTGATGATAACACTTTGTCCTTCTGGCATAAAAATGCTGCAGTTGTCAAATATACCCTTGATGATGAAAATAATATCCTTATAAATTGGTTTAAATCTAATCAAAACCCTGAAAAGTTT
>NW_026853695.1:0-108269 GCF_026571515.1 Ruditapes philippinarum | reverse complement strand
TTGAATGAAATTTTAAGTTCATACGCTACTTTAAGAAAAAAAGTGCATTATGAAATTATCAGTTTTCATAATTTCTGTTCCGAAAATAATTGACATGTAATATGCAAGAAAAAGAATCAAAAACCGGCTGTCGGTAAAGACGGGGATATCTAGCTCTCGGGTAACTGTTTAACGGAAACTCGGCAGAGCCTCGTTAACGCCTTAAACAGTTACCCTCGAGCTAGATATTCCGGTCTGTACCGGCAGCCGGTGTAAGATTCTTATAATACATTAGTTTGAATGGCTTGAAAACATTTTTTCCAATAAAAAAAGAAATTGACAACAAGTTTATATTTTTCACATTTTCCATTTTGACATGCCACCTTAGAAACGAATCCCTCCAAAAAAAAAAAAACAAAAAAAAAAAAAAAAAACCAAAAACAACAACAACAACAAAAAATACAACAACAAAAGACAACAACACACAGACGCACGCATGTACGCACATACATGCACAAATACATAATAAAAATAAAAGAAATCAAACACTGAACATTTGTATCTGTTAAGGAAAGTCTTCTATGCAGTAAAAGATGTGTAAATTGCACCGTAAATCGCACCGTAAATCGCACCGTATGATAATTTGTGATATGTTTCAGCTTTTCAAGATAGTTCAAGTGTTTTCTTATTGTCCATTACTTAACCTACTGAAGTATAGATTTGATTACATTAATGTAATGTGTGATATCCTTGTAACTTATTCTGAATTGATTTGTATCAAATAAATTATTGTAAGTGTAAACTGTATAAAGATATATTAAGAAGAAATAACGATAACTCATCTACAAGTTTTTAGACTTTAACAATTAAAGTTATTATGTTATGATTAATGAATGAAGCACAAGCAGAAAACCCCTTTTATAACATGCTTTTCGGTGCTTTATAGAAATATATCAGTGATATAAAACTGGTAATTTCACTGTCTGAAACAGTGAAATAACCACTTTGATAATTTCACTGTTTTGAATTTAAGCCCCTTATGTTGATTTTCAGTGAAATACCAGCGTGCACAGTACTGGGTACCAACTTAATGACGTGACGTCGTATTATTATTCTGCGCCACTCGTGAAATATACCTTTTGGTGCTCACTCGGTGAAATATATTCCGATCTTACACTGAACTAAACAAATATCCTCTATATTAGCATATTTTATTCATTATATTCAGGTTAATATCATCTAGCATATTCTCTTCAGTAAAGTTCACATCGCTACTTTTTTCTGCCGATAATTTGATTTAACTCTATTTGTCTTGGATTTCATTCCCATTTTCCTTTTAGCGTTTCATAAACAGGTAGATTCTCTAAGTACTTGGTACTTCACACTTATAAGGACATGTCACTTGCTTGTTAACGTGTTATTGTAAAGTTGACTGTGTTTGTTTAAGGCTATGAAACGTGTGAATTATCTAATTTTATTATTCAATCATTAAAAGAAGACAACAACACATTTGTGCTCACTGCGTCTTTATTTTGGTTTAGTTTTACATCGTACTAATGAAGTATGGAGACTTAACAGATTTACTGGTGGAGGAAGAGCACAGTTGCAGATCTGTGATGATTTTTTTAACATTCAATGCTAAATAGCCAGGATATCGAATACTGGTAAATAATTCAATAAACTTAAGTAACGCCTTGTAGCATAACTCTTACAGAACCTCTCCATTTAACTGTGTTAAATTGAATCTTAATATTATCGGATCTATTATTAGCAGAAAAAATACGTACAACTAAATAAACAAAACAATGACAATATATTACATAAATTAATGATATTATAAACGAAATTACTTGAACAGATATATGAATACTCTGTAACTGGCTCGATTTTGTGAGCACGTGCTATTCACATCAAACATAGTTAAAAATAAGTACCTTCCTAACTTAGAAAAAAACATAGGAACAAAACAAAATAACGAGAGACATTTCTCAAAAATGTCAAAGATAGTGTATCAAAAGCTTTTTCAAAATTTATCATCATTACTTTACATGGCATATTATTGTCTTCAGTATTATTATAACATATATCTATCTAGTATTCTCACCAATATATCTATTCTTAACAAATCCAGTTTTGATATTTTGACACTTTGTCATAGGGTAGTAATCATTAATAAATAAAATATGAATAAATACTGGTTGCTGTTTTCAATCTTTAATCCTTAAACACAAATTTGGTCTCGTATTATTAAGTCAAACATATATCTCTTCTCTACGTCAGTCATTCAATAACTTAAAGTCCTTTTATCCTATAATTATATTCCTATAGTAACATGTAAGTGTTTATACAAAGTGATATTTACGGGTACGGCGATGCATCATTGCATTCCGTCACTGTTCTTTCTTTGTATAGACGCATTTCTATATTATAATAAATTATCTATGATAATATTATATTGTTTTCGTTTTGAACCCAATATCTTCCAAATAATTGTACGAAGGGCCTGAGCTAGTAAATGACCGGCAAAGCAACCCTACGTCAACAACATTATCTTAAATAGTTTTCAACTTATTTGCTATACCACCGTGTATATCCAGTAACGCAGGAATGTGCAAAGAGCGCAGGAATTGAGCAAAAGTATTACAGAATTGTGCAATTCAGTGGCTGAAATGAGCACCGCGATAAGTGAATGGGCCAATCTTTTTATTGTACACCAAACTGAAAGAAATGAGTTAGCGCATACCAATACTTAGACATTGTACTTTAATCATAAAAATATTTTCATGAACATGTTTATTTTGTAAGATCATTCGTGAAAAAGACGACCTGACTAGCGTATTGACGGCGACTTTTTGTTTCGTTGGTATCTTTAAATACAATTAAGTTCATATTACTTGATTATTTCTTAAATTCGGTGTACCTGAGACATTTTCCAATCTACTGGTGTCATATTACACCTAATATAGCAGATGAAACGTAATTAAGACCTTTTTATGAGGTAATGCCGAATTCGTGAATGAAGTACTGAAGCAACGGCAGTCATCTCATTAAAAGTAGCTAAATCTTATTTGACCAGTTTACTTCTATTGTTATAGGACACTTGTAGTTTGACAAATGTCTTAAGTTTACCGAACATGAAAAGATAATTTTTAAATGTGTTTAATGTTCATTTCTATTTGAAGAAACACAAAAGTCACCTTTAAGAAATGGTATCAGGTTGTCATTCTCACAAATGATCTAATGAAGTAAACATATTCCTGAAAACAATTGTAATGCTGGTTACTGTATAATGTCGTAGCAGCCGTATGCTCTAATTCATTTCTTTAAATTTAGTTTAGAATAAAATATTTTGATTCGTTTACCTACTGTGTTCTTCATTTTGGCAATAGCGTGGCACAGATTCGGCGTTACTTTTACGTTATTTGCACATTCCTGCGTTACTGTATATGCACGGTGTAAACTTCCTTAAGCTGATTTATATACTACATTTAATAAGGTAATTGGTCTCCAATTTTTAAAAAAAATTGTTTTGGCCTGTTTTCTTATGGTTCCTAATTTCTGATTTCTAGAAAATGAATTAACATTATATATGCATGATTAATAGCTTTCACAACAAAATGTCCAATTCCATTCCAAAAGGTTTTAAAATGTTTACTGTAAATCGACCACATCTAGGACTTTATCATTTTTCATGTTTTATTTTAATGTAAAAGAGACTTTATCGTTAGAAAGGAGACCATTGATCCCGAGAAAACACAATAATATCACAATTCTCTAATTCTTCATCAATATCAAAGTCATCAGTCAAAACAATATTTTTATACAAATTCTCCTAATAAGAACAAGCTTCTGTAAGTATATCTTTTTGATAATATATAAAAGTTCCGTCATCAAATTCTAAGACAGGAATTGTTTTAGCTAAACAGTATGATTTTCTTTTTTAAATTTAAACAATAGTTTTTCTCCTAATGAAATCTATTCGACCTGGACCTGATCATAGCACCTTTAATTTTACTGCATCTCAGTTCATTCAATTCAGTTTGTAAATGTAAAAGTTAGTGTTTATTTTCAATTGTTAAATGTTGTTCAATATCAATTATTTCTTACATTAGTTCTTTTTCATAAACATCCCTTTCCTTAGCCTTAAATGAGCTATAAAAAATAGTTATACCTCTAATTTCCATTAAAAGTGTCTCCAAAAAAGTTCAGCATTGATAACAAACTTATTAAGTTTCCATAAACCTTTTTCCATTACTAATGGTAACAAAACAAAAATCCAAACATATAATTGAATGATCAGATCTATAACTAACATCCATGTCACATTTATGTACAAAAGGATACAGATTAAACATCTTATCTACCTTGTTGTATAGGGCTGTGTGTATTTTTGACATCACCAGCTATTCTCTAAAAGGCTCTTTTATGTCTTTGTCTTCAATGGCTTTTAATAAAAGATTTCACGCCTTACTTTTATGAACTTTCGATTTATAATTATGGTAATCTAAGTCTAGATTGTGAACAAGACTGAAGTCCCCATAAATTAATGAATCATTATCACAAAAGAATCTAAAACATCATTTTTTTAAAAAAGAAATTAGGAATATTAATGTTTGGAGCATATACATTAACTAGTAGAAATTTTATTGAATCAGCTGATACTTGTAAAATTATAAAATTTCCAGAATTATCAGTTTTAAATGAATTAATTTTGATACCTAAATTTTTCCTACGTAAAATGGATACATCCTTAGCATTTGACCTTCCATGGCTAAATAAACATAATCCATCCCGTTCGGAGTAAACTTTCTCGTCAATTTCTTTTTATAAAATGTATTTCTTATAGACAGAGTATATCTGCATTTTTGGTATGGAATAAGTTCAAAATTTCACGCATCTTTAAGCTATCGTTTAAACCTTGGAGAGAGAAAATTTTAAGACTACTCATTGAGTCAATTGTTATTTTGTTACATTCAATATTATATAAAAAATGGAAAAAGTGATCCCTTGGAAGCCTTAATTACAACAAAATTACATGAAAATTGCAAGCTCGGTTTGATTGAGTCTGTACATGAGGGATAATGAACGAGTGCAAAATCCCTTACGCACCCTAGCATCGGCTTGAGCGGTACTCAATTCTCAACACTTAATAGTACTAGCATCAATGATCCCGAAGGACCAGACAAATATAACAACACCGAAGTAAAGTACGGGGCAACTTTTTACAGCTGCCACACGGCAATTAACACATGCTGTTGTGAAAAAAAGTGATCCCTCGGAAACATTAATCACAACAAAATTACATGAAAATAACAGACACCGGCTTGAGCGGTACTAAATTCTCAACACTAAATAGTGCTGGCATCAATGATCCCGAAAGGACCAGAAACATATTTCTTGCATATCAGACTGGCGTTTCCGTTAGTTTTACCCATGCCGGAAATTTCATCTGGCATGGGGGGTTCCAGATGAGTCGCGTGCTGTACAATGGCACGATAAAGATGACGTCATTTTACCGTTATGAATGATTTTGTAATTCATACGCTGTTGAATGAAAGTAGTTACAGTTGTAATGATATAAATTTTCATTGAAAATAAAGATAAAGAATTTAAAATATAATGGAATATGGTAGAATATGCAAGAAAAAATATCTGACATATGTTTGCGGTTCGGATCGGAATATCCGTCCCTCGGTCACCCGCCCATGGGCGGTAACTCGGCAAGCCTCGTTACCGCCCAATGGGCGGGTCACCTCGGGACGGATATTCCGATCCGAACCGCAAAATATGACAGATATTATTAATCAATTGTACAAAATAACTACACCTGACTGAAATTAATACATAACTCCAGTGAAACAACTCTAAATAATCTTCAGACCTCAATAAATCAAAGTTATATTTAAGCATGAATAAACTTAGGAAAATAAGTAAATAAAATAGGAAGTTGTGACAACATCCATTATGTAAGAAAATACATATAGAAAAATACCAGAAGACAAATTCTCATACAAAAAGGGGATAAAAGAAAGAAAAATCCTAACATACAAGAAAATGAAAAAGCTTTCAGAAAGTCAATGATAATTCATTTCATGTGTTTATGAAAGTATATATTAGTTGGGCTTTTAAAGTTATTTATTTATGACACCTTTAACTTTTTAAACCGAAATTGATATAAACATGACTTTAATTACTAAGCAAAATACATTTTAAGATGTTTTCAACAACAAGAAATTTGAATCAAAGAAAAAAAAGAACGTTTTATAGTTAATAATGTTGCAATTTTTACGAATTGTTAAAAGTTGTGTACTACAGTATGATATCATATGTAGCATACAGACATCTTTTAAAGTATATAAAGCTATATATCTGATGCATTTTTTTTTGTTTGAATTTAAAAAAAAGAATACTGCCAAACTGATTGTAAATATGATAATTTATTGCCTTAAAAGCGAATGGCGCATGCACAAAATCATCTATTAACGGATAAAACCTTCCTTAAAATAGCAAAATATTTTGTTCGGAAACATTTTATTTTTTTTACGTACATAATTCATGTGTATTAAATAGCAGAGACATTCTATGTTACAACTTTTCCGGGATTCAACCATACAATAATGGAACCAAAATAATTTTTTTATGTTGAAAAATTTTATAAAAAAAAAATTCATAAGATATAGATTTATACCGTTTAAATAAATATTGTCAAATTTTAATTTTGAAGATGATCCGCAGATGACGGGATAGAATAAACTTGTATACTTTTCCTGAACCAAATATTTCGTATACTCAAAAAAAAAAAAAAAGAAAAGAAAGAAAATGTTGTATTTGAGACAGTGTGTAAAAATTGGTTACAGTGTACAGTACATGAGCAATAATATTTTATATGATTTTATAGCATATACATACATGATGTTATTTTACATACATAAATGATTATACGTACAGTATTTTTTTATATAAATGACTTTATAGTGCATACGTTAATGTTTATACAGTTTAAAATATACATATATAAATGATTGTATAGCACATATATATACATGATTATATAGTACACACGATAGTATATGTACAACCCAACTGCATTTTTATGAGATATGAAGTTGTAAAAACATCATATTATTAATGTATTTTAACACAAAAAAAGTTTATATCAAGACAGTTCCTATAAACAGTAACTCCTTTTGTTCTTTTTATGTTTACATTTCATTGTTCTGTTTTTCAATTAAGTATAGAGTTTATGTTGTCATAAATGTCAAATTTGTATCGTTTTCCTGTTGCTGTAGCAGCATAGACGCTGCCATTAAAAAACCAAGCACTTGTTATATTTGGATATAGTGACAACCTATGGAGCAAACTGTGGTTAAGTTGTGTTATGTCATCAATTAACTTGTAGTCATCATCTAGAAGGTGTCTTCCTTTTTCTCATTAACCAAATATTAACCAAAAGTAAACTTAACAATGGATTTAATACTGTGGTTGAATGACCAACGTTTATACAATGGGAGCTGGAATCTGAATGAAAAACAGAGAAAAAAATCATTAATCTGAAGCACACGATATGCTTTTAGTTATGACGGATAAGAAAAAAAATGTTACTGACACAGACAATAAAGTCATTTGTGTCAAATTTAATCTAAAATTTCCTATTTTCTTAATATCTTGCGCCAAAAACATCAACAAAATTTTAGATATTTTTTCCCTTGATTTTGGTACAAAATGCAAATAAAACAAAAAAGTAAGATGGTCAAGTACCGACAAGTCATCAGCCCATTAAGTTTCGGATACTGGATAGTGTTACTGTATTATTAACATGGTAAATTGTGGATTTGAATTGCCCATTGAATATATCACATCATATTCAATGGCACACTAGTCAATAATTGATTTATTATATGAATAGACTATAAGAATTTGTACAACTTTATACATGTACAACGTTTGCCTGTTTCGTTGAAGCGCGGGAAAAATGACGCACGTGGAAGGCTTGCTACAACTACGCGAACGCTGCGCATATATAAGTAATTCAAGTTTTTACTCATCATTGTTGTGTACCTATAACAGTAAAGTAATGATATACAAATCGAGAAGTAGTCAATCATTACACTTATAAATATTACATAAGTAAATATATCATTAGTAAATATGATATAAGAAAATTTCGTCAGTGAAAATTACACTTGTAAATATTTTGTTGTATATTTTTCTTATCTGCACTCCCCTAAAAACATTATTCAGACAGCCATTGATAACAATCAAATGGTTTAGTCATCAACATTAATTTAAAAAATCCTGTTACTCATTTTTTGTGGTGTTAATTATCCAAAATATGATGGTCAAATGAAATAACTTATCAATTATGTAAGTTCCAAAGAGCATTATTTGTAAAAATATTACCGAATGTACATTTCATTTTAAAAAAAAAGGAGGTAATTAGAAATTTATTTTTCTATAAAGCCTAAAAGCCCAATTTCCAATAAGAAATGAAAGCATATATTTAATGATTACTCATAACGCAACTTAACCATTGTGCAGTTCATAATTAATCAACATATTCTTTAATGTTTTTGAAATCGTCTTAGAAGAAATAAAAAAAAGAAAGGAAATACTTCAAATTTCGTGTATATGCTAGTTGACCCTTTTCTCGTTTAATGGTGTAATTGCCTGAAAATCCGTGGTATCACTACATTGCAATAATCTAGAAAATTTTTTGTGTACCATATAAACAAATTCAAAAAAACAATAAAAATAAATATTAGTAAATAAAATAAATAAACTTAAATCAACAAAATAAAAAAAAAAAGATGCAAAGGGACAGAAACTATTACTGGACATATCTTATGATATCTGAAATTATGCCATGAAGGTTTGACATGAAAACATGTTCTATAACTAATAAACTTTGTACAAATATTTATCCACGTTTTGTTTTAATATAGGCTGACATTTGTTTTCTTTTCAATATTTTTGTTTCGTTTCGAGCCTACAAATAGGTAACCCCCCAAATATTTGTATTTTCATTATGGTTCCCAATATTAAGTACATTTCATTTAACAAACATTTCGCGTTCAAGAAATTTTACGCAGATTTTTTGTTTATAGTTTAGTTTGTATTTTATTTTAAAACACTATTGCACATACGATTTACTTCCAACATTGCATAGCTCAATTAGAATTGCATTGTACTCTAAACCATTAGGGTCTATCACTATGATGGCATGCTACAAAAATAATTTATTCTAAACAATTTAAAGTTTAAAACCATAGTCTAAGAGTATTTTCTGATATAGTTTATCTTTTTTTGCATCGGTAATTTTACTACAAAATCCTTAGTTGTATATGCTTTGCGCGAATCTTACCGTATACATCTATTCATCTATAATACGCTTTGTACTTTTCATTCAGGGTGCTGGATGTACCGAGCTGTTGTTAACTATTATTCTATTGCTACAAAAATAAAATCACAATTATTCTCAAATGCAAATATATAATTTTTCTCGGATAATTATCCTTGTGATCGGAAAATAACTAGAAAAACGAAATCAAATCAAACAAAGTCTTAATTTATTTCTTATAATCAATCAAAAATATATATTCCAATTACAAATTTTTTGTTTTTCAAAAACTATTCTCAAACCAAATATCAATCCAAAGCTAAATCTATCTTTCATTCCCCGCTTTTACATTCAACAATTTCTTTTACCTTATATTTCTTTTACAAAAATAAACAATACTTCAAACATACATAAAATAGTTCCTTATTAACCATTGTCAAAATAAACATAGCATCCTTTTTTTAGTACCAAATATCTGGAGATTTCTGTGTACTAGGTAAACTGTTATCTTTAATTTCAATCAACATATTTAGTTTCTCACAACCGTGGCCCGTTGTTATCTTTATTTCAATCAAAATATTAGTTCTCATCAAGCGTTGGTCTTAACTGTAAACAATAAACATTTCAGTACCAGATACTGAGATTTTTGAATACATGTTTAAATAATTACTATCATTCACGATCCGACTCTTACAAAAGGACGTAACCAAACATATTTCAAATATCTCCTAAAAATACTCCAACTAAACATTAACTCAGAGATTTGACAGAAAATAAAAACGGTCCTTAGTGCCCAGGATATCTGCGATTTCTTACACTAGTATGTATTCACCACCCGTCCCTTCTATACACAGACATATTCAGACATTTTTAAGACACCTTAAATAATTACAACTTCAATCAAATCCAGTATGTAGAAACAGCAAGATATTATCAGCACCAGATATCAACAGTAAGTATAAATTATATTGCTCGATCTGCACTAGTGATTGCACAATCTCCGCAGGCCAATAACAAACAATGATTTTGATTTGGCTAATAAAAATAAAAACGTTTCTTGTAGTGATTCTAACTTTAATCTTATGCGCGTCTGTAACCTGATCTATTCTTTGTACAAAGATATTCATTTATATCAAAAGTTTTTCATCGAATTAACATCAATATTGCCCAGGATTGATGCTGAAAGAAGAAAATTTGTTTTCTTCATTTTCTCATGGTTTCGTGTATCTCAACCATTAAGTTTCCATTTTGGCATTATATATAGAAATTAATAGGAAATGAGAAAAAATAGAAACAGAAAAAAAACAACACACGAACAAAGCTCTCCAAGAGAGAATCAAAAAAATTACATGTATATGTAAATGTAAATGAAAAGATGCAAACAGAAAAAGAGAACTGCTCTGAATTTATTTCATAGTAATTTAAAATTACACAGGTAACTTATACATTATTACAAACATTAAAATTGTTTAATCCCCCCTCCCCCCCCCCCCATTTGATAAACAAAATGAAAATAAAACTTTTAATGAGATAATTTACGACATTGTTGGTGGGCTTACAGTGTGATCCACATGCAACCCTCTTCTACGATTAAGAGGCCACCTATAGCTCTTGCTAGTTTTCCTTGGTTCAGGAAATACAATTGACTCGCCACGGATTGTAGAAATACTTACAGTAGACATTCTTCTGTATAAAAACTTTCAATCTAAACAATCTGTGATGAATCCAGGGGGTTTTTCATTATACTGTTAGATATATCTTTCACAAAAAAAAGCTTGATAGGCAGAATAAAAAAATCTTTTCAGGGATTTTTTTTTATCAACATAGCATTTTCTTTCAAATATATTACAGAAACATTTCTTATAAGTTTTTACAAATGTTTGTCGTCCGGTCTTGTTTGGGAATAATTGCCTTAATTTGATTTTTTGCTTATTCTAAAATCAATATGGATAAAGAATATGTTGTATAAATTTTCTGCCTACGCATGTAGCTGAATTTCATTATCAATGTTCCCAAAATTTACAAAAATTGTGTTTTAAAAAAACCAACAGATTTTTAATGTTACTCCTCTTTGTACCCACAAATACAATAATGCCAACCTTTCTGTACCAAAAAACTCTCTTTAAAAAAGGTTTACAGATACCTTTCAAAGTATTTTTTCAGTCCCTTTATTCCATCAGAGAAACAAACAGGTTTAACAACACTCGCTTTTTTCAATTAACATGGACTAATAAAAAATCCATTTAAACGAGAAATGAGAAATGTTTTTAGAAAAAAATGGCAACTAACAAAAATACAAAACGGCATCTCCAATTTTACCGCTTTTCAAATTGTTCCTATTTTATACTTTTTTAATATCATAGACAAATGTACATATAAGCATAAACATTTTTTCTCATCTATAATTAGGAATAATTACATGAAGTCTATATTTAAGGATTTAATTTATATTCCGTGTTCTTTATTTAAGGAATGTACACCCAAGAGACTATATTTTAAAAGAAAGTCAACATGTTCTTTATTAAGAATATGTACATTATTCTATATTTAAGGATGTGTATATCATGCTGTACATCAAGTCGGGATATTTAAGAATACGTACATCAAGTTCTATATTTAAAGATATGGTAACTTATGAAATATCGCTCCGAAGATGCTTCTTTATATGCTAAAATGTTGATTTGTTTTTGTATTTTTAAGAAGAGCTAAAATGGAAAAAACTGCATTTGCTGAACAAATGTTTTTGCTACGGCATTTATACAATACTAAAAGACTAAATGATAGGGAAAAGAAGTAGAGTTATTTCTACACAATCTGGTATCTTTTCTATAATGCAGTTTGTGGCTACTGAATTTGGGAAGTGGAGGAAGTGAAGGTCTCATTTCAATATGCCGAATGAAAGACAATATGCGCTGATGTGATACAAAGGCCATATTACAATATTAAAAACTTTGTTATCATAGTTTGGGGACCTTTCTGTTGAAAATGCGTCAGAGTTAAATCGTTTATTACAAAGTAGCCTAGCAGAGAATTATACATGCACAGTGCCGTAACTGGAGTGCAGGATTAACTTACCCGCACTCCTGAGCACGCCAATTATTGGTTCATTTTTGCTGGGGTTTACTTATTGTTGACGGCAGAGAAAGGAAACACGACAGACAATATGATATTCAGAATGATTGTTCATGGATACTTCTTTTTGGGGTTTTTCATATTGTGACAACAGGGGAACTGATGTCGTTGTTATGTTTGACCTTGATACAAAAGAACAAGAACACCAAACACTCGGCAATCTGATTAATACTCAGGGGCTACGCCCCTCCGTACAAATCAGAGAGCCTCTGTTTCCCCGGGTGCTCTTTCTATTACATAATATGATCTAAAAAATACTACTTACTTGACCCCAAAAAATTATTATTTATGTATTAAAAATAAAAATACAGTTACATTTTAAAAATAAGTAAAAGAAAACAAAATTCCACGCAAGAAATATGCGTTATGTCTGTTAGTAGTAGTTGTTGATCACTGTTTCCCATTATTTTTTTTGCTATATTTACAATTTTAAAGAGGCTGTTCCATTATATATACTGCTTACATAGTTATGGGTATTTGGGTGTACAATTTTTTAAAAACAACTTTTCGTAGGCGTCATTTATCTTTTGTATACGATATTATTTTTCTTTTGGGGGTTGGAGGAGGGCGGTGGGGGGGGGAAAAAGACAGAATGAGATATTCAGAAATGGCAATTTTTGAAGTGTGTTTTGCGTCTCCCAAAAGACAAAAACAAAAAACAACGCTTGATTTTTTTAATTTCCAATGAGCACTTTATGATCCTCCTGATTATCAAAATATGGGGTTAATCTCTTATCAATTTTTAAAGATAATTTGTTGCAGTAACGAGTTAACTCCTTTTAATATTTAAAAACCATTAATGCACGGGGTGGTGATTTCTGAATGGAAGATCGGTAGGGTCTACTTATGTTAGATCTGGCTCCGATTGGCTAACAAAAATCTTTCACAGTAGAATTTTTTATCTCATCGGACCTCGAATATATTATATCAGGGTTAGAAATTAGGTAAAGTGCCTTCATTAAAAGCGTCCACAAGGCACTTTAATGAATGAAATGGAAAATTTCGACTTTCACCTACCGAAATGCACTTAAGACGCTTATTTTTTTTACAAAATTGAATAAAAAATATAAGGATTCGGCAAAAAAGTGTATGTTTAAACTATTTTTTGCAGTTTTCTGAGTCCTGTTTTATCCAAAGATTTTGCTTATTGCTTTATGTGCTTTCCTATTTTTAAAATCTTTTCAAAATTTGAAATAACATATTATTGCAAGCATCTGAATATCATTTTTCTTCTTCGACTTTACAGTTAAATATCATTTATAGAATTATAATTTAACATTTTTGTTTGATTTTTATTTAGGTCAACAACGGCTTATTCAGAAAGATTTCAATTGCACATTTTCAAAGGCTCTCGTTACACTTAAAGACGCATGCAATGAATTTTTAAACCGATATAAAGAATGTAAAAATCACGATTATGTAAACCAAATTAACATCTTTAAACCATTTAAAAGGTATATGCGGTTAACAGACTTTTAGCTTTTTAACAGAAAAAGCTTTTCTCTCAAAAAGGGATTTTCCCCTTTGGAAATATAAGTACTTTAGTTTTTTATTTTTTCGATTGTAGCTTAATTTTTAACTGTTTCACCCTTTTTCTTAGAAAAAAAAAACTTGGACAAACACTTAAAACACTGAAAATTCTAAGGGAAATCTTTACACCATTTGAAAATTTAGTTAAAATGCAATTTAACTTTAAAATAAAAAATTATATCGCTCTAAAGATTTTCGGAAAAAATTAAATTTCAAAATTTGGGTTTTATAAATATTTTTATAATAAATTATTTTTCTTATTTTGTTTTCAATTTAAAGATAAAATAAATTATTGATTTAATTAATATTTGGGCCCAAGGGTTTTTAATGTTCAAAAAAAAAGTATATACAAAATACCCAAGATTTTAAAATAGAATAGTGTGTGGTATATCAGATCCCAAAAGCCTTTTTTTTCTATTTTTAGCCCAATTTTTAAATATTTTAGTGCATTTTGGGGCATTCATTTATCAATAGTACTTTATTATATTTTTTAGTTTGGGAAGAAATTTGTGAAAAGTCAGCGGTCTTTGGAAAGATATGACCGTTTTTGGCTGAAAAATTTTAAACATCCAGTACATATTTTATTTAAAATAAAAATTTTAGAGGAAATCGGCATCGACGAAGCTTTTAAAACTTAGACATTTTTACAAGTGAATTCTACATTGAAAATGTTGGGCTCGTACTTTCAGTCAGTATGTGGAAGAAAAAAAAATTAAGCTATCCCCTTTCTTTAACAAGCCCAAAACATTATATGATATATATGACAAAAGCACAAATTATAGCACACAAAAAACGAGCAAATATTTCAAAACACTTAAATCACAATCTTAATGTCTTTGTGACTACATATTACCCTATCAACAATGATGATAGTAGTAGACTACATTATTAAACACTTGTTAAGTCCTGAAAATTATTATTTTTCAAATTTATAAAAGCCACTTTATGTCAAAATCTAATCACAGTTTTATCCAAATTGTCTGGTTCTAGAGTGGAATTATTAACATTCTTACGGTGAATCTCATTGCTAATTTTTTCAAAATAAGCAAATAAAGAAATGATCGAAACACATAATAAGCATTTAAAGAAAGCATAAATTGTTCTAAGCGACATTTTGAAAAAACAAAAAAAACAACTTTCAATGCCGACTGAATTATAATGCCCTTTTCAGTAAAGCTGTATTTTATTATATTAAAATGTTGTTAATATAAAAAAAACTAACATCCTTTTAACAATGTACATTTTATATTTAGCAATTTCAAAAAGAAAAAAAAAATTAAATAAGAAAATAAAGATACCACACACACACGCTTACACAAACAACAATACTTTCGACTGTGCAAGGAATGGGACGGACCATTTGGTAAACATCCGTTTTAACATCTAACTTACTGCAAATAGGGTACATTTGAAAGACACAATAGTGGCGAGAAACATTTCTGCCTAAAATCTTAACTGGTGTTCAAGCTAAGAGAAATGATATGCCTCATACAATATTGCACTGATTGCAATTATTACCGAGAAAAAGGTTGTACAGAAACAAAACTGTAAATCCTGTGATTTCGCGATGTTTTTTAATTTTCGCTATTATTTCGCGAAAATTGGTCACCTGAATTATTATACCGCCGAAATTTTATATCCACAACATACATTATACAAATTTATATTGGAAACTAAAATTCTTGAAATTGTTGATAAGTTCTGATAATGAATAAATAACTATTTTAAAAAAATTTTAAATGTGTACAATTTCATTTACAAAATACAAAGGTTAGAAGGTTAACTAACAGGTTTTACACTTTAACCAAAAGTTAAATTTTAGCATCATTAAGCTGAACTTACCGTACCTAGTAAACATTTTTAACATAATTTTAATAATACTTTAAACACCGAATCGTTTCATTTGAGAATACTTTTACCCTAAATTTCATAATTTTACCCAAAATTTTATGATATTGAATACGCTTAGCTTTTAATTTAATAATACTATAAATCTTAACTTAAAAATTTTGACCTAAACACTTTTAAAATTTATTAAATTTAACTGCTTATCCCCAGTCGTATTTTCCCCAGTAAGGGCCCTATTTCCTAAATAAAAACCAGGTTTAAATTTCATACCGAGCCCGGGGGAACTTTGGTCAATTTTGCCTTTTTTTTTGTTTCCCCTTTTAAGGGATTCAAATTTTCCTTTTATTTACTGGGGGAAAGGGGAAACCTTGGGTGTCCCTCGATTTTTATTAATTTTAAAGACTTTGGGAGGGGGCAACAAAACATCCACAAACTTTTTCTGATATTTACATTTGGGCTACTCCATAGGATAATAATCTGAAAAATTTTTTTTCCCGGGGGAATCAAAACTCACACCGGGAAGGGGTCATTGCTTTAAAGTCAGCAACCATAACCGAACTTCCATGGACGCCCAAAAACCAAAGAGACATAATTTCGGCTAAACAGTCGTACGGACAACGATATCAGCAAAAATGCTTCTCCAATTACAAAGAGTTTTAGAATCCCTAAGGAAAGTCAAATAATTTGGCAGGCTCGGTTTGATTGAGCGGGTTCATGGCTGATAATTGCAAGCTACCATCCAGGCCCCTAACACCAGGTCAAGCGGAATACACCATTTAACAAGTACTGGTAAAAATGAATTTCTAAACATCTGGTGATTTGTTCAAATGACGGTCATCATTGAATCTTGGTATCACGGTAGTGTTATTACATTTAAAGCAGCATATGGTACCAAAGTAAAACGTGTGCCGTTAACGAGAAAACAATAGGCGAAACTAAATAAAAGGAGATATTGAAAGGAGATTAGAGTTAATGACGCCTGCAAATGACAGAAATACAAAATAAACAAGCAATTCTCTAAGTATTGCAATCAATACAAATACAAAAGTCCCTTACGGGTTAAAATAGAGAGAAATAAAAAATCCCTTTAGAAAGTCCGAAACGACAAAATTGTAAATGTTGCAGGCTCGGTTAGAATTCAAACAACATTCTTAAGGACCATGACCCTTCATAATGACATTAATGCAAAAGACATGACTGAACTTAAATCTAAGTTATTAGTTTTTCTCGTTATATGGTAAGTTTCCCTGTCTAATAAGGAAAATATGTTTATACAATAGATAGCAAAATATCCAATTTTCTCAGGATGAGTATGTTAAACTTATATTTAAACCTTTTC
This sequence comes from Ruditapes philippinarum, assembly GCF_026571515.1. Taxonomy (NCBI): domain Eukaryota; kingdom Metazoa; phylum Mollusca; class Bivalvia; order Venerida; family Veneridae; genus Ruditapes; species Ruditapes philippinarum. The sequence continues at coordinate 91,104 of NW_026853695.1, read as the reverse complement.
TCTATTTTAAATAACTTTGTTAAGAAAAGCAAAAAAAAATAAAAAAAAGCATATTTTAAAACTGCATTTACAATCTTAATAATAGTTTTTGACTACAGATGTCCTTAGAAATTACCATATGTATTGTATTTTTTATTGATAAATCTCCACATTTGCAGTTAACTACACTCTATTTTCATAACAAAGTTACTGTAATGACTTTGAATTCACTAGCATAAAAATGACATAAAGAAGTTTCCTACAAAAATGTTTACTTACTTAAAGCTATCTCTGAAATGTATGTTTTGGCCTAGCATTCAAAGACTATAATTGTTTTGGTAAATTTTCAAATTTTTACAGGGATATAGGAGATTAAGTTACAAAATAGCAAAATATAAAACATAATCTTGACAATAATGACATAGATAATGTCTAACTAAAAATCTTATGGTATTTAGAAAACAGTATTATCATTCTTTGATGATATGAATTGAAATATTTCTCCACAACTTTTATTGTCAGGTAAATTTGAGATTTGCTAGTCATGTGGGGGTTGCGTTCATTGAACGCCGCCTTTCCTTGTTGATCTTGTTTATCATATTTTAAAGTGATGATTATGTTTCAAATTAAACAGTTACAATGAAATCAAACATACAAAGTATTTTATTGCAATCTTCCAATGAAAAATCCTTCACAACTGAAGGGGATATTGATTGCTTAGCAACGATGCAATATTCTCCTAACTCTGCTGCTTCATTTAACATTTTTTTAGGATTTTGAGATATTTTACCAAGTGATGTTTTAACATTTTGTTTATAGAATTTTGGGATATTTACAAAGTGATCTGTTCACAGTTTTAAGGATTTTAACATAATTTTACAAAGTGATCTTTTCACGGTTTTTAGGATTTTACAAAATAATTTACAACGTGATTCTGCACAAATATCAAAGATATAAATTAAACTTACCTACCATTGTTATAAATATCTAGCTTTAATATTCTACAGCCATAAAACTTTTCAGAGTTGACGACAAGTTTTGAAACTGATCAATTTACTTTTTCAAATAGTTGTTAGAACAGAAATTTTCAATCTAGGTCATAGCCACAAGCAACTAAAACTGCGATTTATCTAGAAATAAACACTAGGAAAACCTGTCTTTGCAGGTTACAAATGATCAATTCATAAAATACATAGGCTAATTTAAAGTATCATGACAAATATTGTATAACAGTTAACTCAATCTCATAATCGTTATGTAAACATGATGGAAATGGTGTAACTGGTCATTGTATCTAAAAAGAATATAGGCAACCATTAATTAAAATATTTACATCCATTCTCCGCACACCTGTTAATAATGCATATGTCCTTAAATTGAGGCATTGGTGCAGCAGTTATGCAACAAACACTTGCAGGTTTATATTTTGAAGCAAAAAGATAATCATTTCACTTTTTTGTATCGTCTATTAAGCTATATTTGAAATGTGAACGACAGATAAAGACAGTCCATACATGACCACTATTAATATGAACTCTTTCCATTTTTGGAGTAATAGACTGCTCTTTCTCTTTCCACCTTTTTCAGGCCGAAGGCAGGTCTGTTTTCAGCTTGACTACCTGTAACATTTACACGATAGAACTGAATATATGTAAAAATTTCATTGGTCCTTTTAAAATTACAATCGGAAATCTCGGAATCTGATTGGCTCTTGTAGAATTAGTGATGTAGCATAAAGGATTTTTTTCTGACATGGTATACGCGTCTTATTGTTTTAATTGATCTAAAGAAGTCTGGAAACTAATTATCTACATTCATATGTTCTTTTACTATCAAGTTAAATTTCAGGTATTTAAGTTCTGTTTAACCATGCGTTCTCCTACACATTATAAGTTCTATATTGACATGCATCCTCCTACATATTATTTTACGCTGCTAACGAGTTATTTTACATACATGTATTTATTAAGGAATTGAATGCAAAAAGGAGATGAAAAAGATGTCCACGGTGTGGCAACAGATGTGGACCGGCATGGACGCTGATACATCACTGACATTTTGTTGATTCCTGCGCCAAGCATAAATAAAACCACACACACTACCCTCGCACGAACGCATGCAATTACAGACATATCGTCTAAAACTTTAAACTAAATCATTTATTGCGTTGTTTTTATTACTTTTTGGAACCACGTTTAAGCTCGGTTTATTTATACTCACATTTTTACATTTTATATTATTTAATTTACATGATAATAAACAATTATTCATATGTTGTTCTATTGTAAACTATTTTTAAATAAGTACTTACGAAGAGCTTAAACGTGAACCGCTTTTGGAAAAAGAGAAGATATTTTAAACTAGACATAGTTTGTTGAGTCATTTAAATATGGTAAAATGATGACAATTTGAGAGTGGAGGTCAAAGAGTATAATTGTTTAGAAAAAAACCCTAAAAATATATATGTTTTCCACAAACTGCGGTAAGATAAGAAAATGGTTATGACAAGAAAGCTTGCATTGGTAATATACTTCTGATATATCATCAGCCAGTTCTCAACATTATTAGGATATTGTTCCATTTTATGTTCAAATCATTTCAAATGTTATGCATTTTTCTAAGGATATTATATCAAGCAATTTTCGTTGATACACAAGATGATTTGGGATTTTCTTTTATTTTACAATTGTGTATATAATGTTTAGCAAATACGGTACCATATGACATAATATTATTTCGTGAATGAAAAATGAACACAAAATTGCCTTGGGTTTCATATATACCGATTTCAACTAGCCATTCAAACAATTCATTCCAAAAACTTTATGTGTGTTGACAGTTTCAAAATATATTTACTATAGTATCTACTTCTATATCACAAAAATCACAGTCTAGACTTCTCTAACTTACACCTTAATAGAAAAATTGTTAGATGCAAATTTTCCCTGTATGTAGTCAAAATAAAATTTTTGCAAAACAATATCCTTACAAATATCAAACACATTTGTATATATTTGTTGATTTAGAAATACTCCCATTAATTTCTCCTTCTGGTATCTTAGAGTTATTTTTCTTTTAAACCTGTGTCAATTTTTAATTAAAGAGCTGTGTTTCGATTTTCTTTTCTTGAAGTTAATAAACATTTATTTCCCCAATTGTTATTGCTGTTATTAAATTTTCCTTCCCATTATATTGGGATTAAAGAGATAATTATTATATGGTGATTCAGAAACTCAGTATTAGGAATGTAGTACTCAGTTTTAATCAATTAAACGTTTTATACATCTATATGTTTGTATTTTAGATGTCTTTTTCGACGTATATATTTCTACTTCTAAATTGTTTGAAATAGAGTAGACTGTTGTTATTTGGGTTTTTTTTCTTTTTGAAATTTGACAAGTATTTGTCCTGAGATATTTTGTGGGTTTTTCATTAAAACTGATTTCACGCCACGATACTATTTCTTCATGTATATATTTATTTGAAGTTTAAATTTCAATACATCTTTTGTGTTTATATTACATTTAAATAAAAGATATTCCACCTAAATGCTTATATTTTTCTTTATAATTTCTTTCCACATCCTATTATTTAAATAGTTTATTATTCTTTTAAATTTAAACTCCCTATAAGTTCATCACATTGTTGTTTTATTGTATTTACAATTTTATGTGAAGCATTGAGTAAAACAGAAAATTTGGAATAATTAATGATTATTATACCGAGATTCCAGGAAGAAACGAAAACAACAATATCATTAATCATTATCAGCTTTGATTTGACTGTGTATTTACATTTGAGAAAAAGTAAAGTACAAAATGTCTTAGGTTCCTATAATTGCCTTTTTTAATCTTCAATATTCATGTGATGGAGCCAGTGGTCCCGAAGGACCATAACAACATCATAATACTGAAGTAAGGTACAGGAGAACTTTTTACAGCTGCTACAAGGAACTTGACAATTACAGTTATGAAGTATAAATATCTGTGAAAAGGGTAATGAATAACTATAGAAAACAATACACATGTATTAATAATTATGAATATTTAAGTCTTTGTTTGTCATCAAAAACCGTTACACTGTCAAAATTGATTAATTCGATTAAGAGTTCTCGTAATCCAACTCTTTAATAACCAAGAGCAGTCTATACATTTTCTATGGACCGATTCGAGAGCTATGGTTAAGAGGATAACTTTTACATAGGTATATAAATTGTAAAGACTCAAGACGGTTGACTTAGTCTGAAAGCATTATGGCTCTGGTGATTGTTGAGTTTAAACGTATTTTTATACAAGGTTGAATATCAAATTTAAAGAATGTACAGATTACAATTATAACTGGAAATATACATTTCATATTTCAAATGTCATTCAGTTGTCAATATATAGATGTCACATCCCTAATATTAAAGTAGAAGGTTTCATTACAGAAGGGTATTTTTGTAGGAAACCTTGTGAATCAAGAAGGTGAATTTTACACGTCAAAAACTTACATTTATATAAGTTCTTATTATTTGGTTTTATCACGTTTTCAGCTCAGGAATAAGAATATTAAACATTGTCAAGAATGACATGATGATCAAAGGAAACATTTAAAGGGACTCCACTGAGGTTTTTTGACATGACGGGACTGAAAATATTTTTTCCAGATAAATGTTCCATTTGATGAAGGTTTGGACCACTTATCTTTATGCAAAATTTCAGATCATTCGCGCACTTCGTTTTTCCAAAATAATTATTCAAATGGTAAAAAAAATGACCCAAACTGAAAAGCGTTTAATCGCTTTTCGCTCAATTCGGGCTACGAAAAGCATAAAAATATGATTTTCAATTTATTTCAAAGTATTTTTCTTAACTTTTTTTTGCATATATTTTTGTTTAAAGTGCCCCTTTAGCTCATTTATGTAAGAAATTCAAATGTTAGGTTTTTAGGCTTTTAAACCTCAGTGGAGTCCCTTTAAGTGACCAAGTCATGGTTGTGCAACAAAACCTGGTTCTGCAGCAAGTCTAGTTGTGAAACTTATCAGGTTCTTCAGCAAGTCTAGGTTGTGCAGCTTATCAGGTTCTTCAGCAAGTCTAGGTAATGCACCAAGTCCAGGTTGTAAGGTAAGCAGCAAGTCCAGCATGTGCAGTAAGTCTAAGTCAATGTTTTGCAGAAGGTCCAGGTTGTGCAGCTTGTCAGCTTTTCTAGGTTGTGCATCTATTCCAGATTGTGCACCTGGTCTAGAGTGTGCACCAAGCCCATGTTGTGTATCAAGTCAAGATTGTGCAGCTAGTCCAGGTTGTACAGCTAGTCAATGTTGTGCAGCAAGTCAGAATTGTGCTTCAAATCCAAAATTGTAGCAAGTCTTTGACAATTTTTAAAAGCGTTCATTTACCGATAAGTTACAAATACCCTAAAAGATTTAGGTACAATGAACATAACAGTACTCATATCAATGATATTACAAAAATAGATTAAGCAGAACATTCAAAAACCCTTAAATATTTGCCATATATAAAAGAAGTATAATGATGTCTTAAGGCTGATTAAGGCTGATTGTTTCTGTTAATCTGCTATGGAAAACCATTTTATTAACAAAATATTGTTTTCTATTTTAGTCGATTGCAGAATGGTAAACATTTATTTATCAATAATGTTTCAAAAAAGTAATAAAAGATCTATTTCAAATTTGTTTTATTCTTGCAGAAACAAATTGCTACTTAAAAAAGATAAAAAAAACTAATTAAATAAGAAAGAATGAATATTGTTATCAAATTAGGCGAATCCTTTCCATAAACATAATAATTTCAATAATGTTTCAAAAGAGTAATAGAAGATGTATTTCGAATTTGTTTTATTCTTCCATAAACAAATTGCTACTTAAAAAAAATAAAAAAAATAATTGAATTAGAAAGAATGAATATTCTTATCCAATTAGGCGAATCCTTTCCATAAACATGATAATTTCAATCATATCCAAACACTCCTATTCAATCATCAGACTGCGTATATATTTTATCGACTTTTCTGTTTTATGTATGTTTTGATACCATTAAATACTACCGTACATTTATACTCTGCTTTGGAATTTAAAACGCATACATAAATAGGGACATCAACAAATTAAAAAAAATGCGATAAAATTTTATATACTTCTGAACATGTTGTCGCCGAAAGAAATACTTATTCTTACTTGTGGGATCGTTGTTATGTGTTTAATAATTTTAGGATATCATACAGAATCGTTTTCGGTAAGTATATTAATATTTAAATCACATACATTTTAAATATCCTAATGTTATAACAAATTAAAACCATTTGTTTATAGTATAACTTTTACATACTAGCTCTGAAAATGAATCTGTTTAAGTAGAATAAATTTCCCCTAAATGATGTAAATATTTACAAAAGAAATTAAAATGCACTATTTATATCAATATAGCGTTCTCTTATGAGAAAATGTAAATCAAAATCTGAATTGTGTTCTATTTGGAATAATGTATATTCTTTTTGAACCGCAAGCAAATGTCAAATATTTTTTCTTGCATATTCTAAGGTCCTGTATGTTGTAATAAAAGTTGTTACCACAGTTAAGTGAAAATTTATATATGTATATAATTATGCTTCTAAAAAAAAAGAATCTATCTATCTAGCCTTTATTAACATGAAATGTAAATTCGGTAATATCTTTATAAATAATGCTTTTTGGAAATTACAATATTGATAAATTTTCATTTGAGCACTATATTTATGATATAAATTCATAAAGAATTGAGTTTAACGTACAGGATCTTTAAAATGGTTTACCTCAATAAAAGATTATTTTCGTGTAAAATGACGTCATAATAGACACGTAGTTTATTTCCATTAGTTTTAATTGTACTGGAAATGTCATCCGGCATGGGGAACATGGTCGATGTGTCTCATGTTGCAATATGACATCATTTGTCGCATTTTAGAATTAAACTGCGTTAATAAATTCATACGTTACTGTAAAAATATAGTCACGGATAAAATGACATAATTTTCTATCAGAAATCAATTGAAATATGGACGGATATGTTAGAATTTGCAAGAACAAACTAATGACTTTTTGCGGTTCGGATAGGAATATCAATCCCTTGGATACCCGCCCGTACTTTCGTCCAAAATGCAACGTATGACAGATATCATCAATCATGTCATTTGTTTAAAAAGATTTCATTAATTATTAGTGATACTAATTGCTATAACTCATTGATTCAACAAACATTAAACCTTTTAACTTCTATTTTGATTTCAAGAACTCGACTCTATGTCCAGATCAAGTTCAGCAAATTAAAAACTATTTGCTTCCCACAGATGATGTGATTGACAAAATGGACAATGACTCTATCTATTTAGTATTTGAACAGTAAGTAAGTCACTTACATTTGTTTGTAAGTTTTTCATCATTATCAAAATGTGGGTAAATAAATACGACAATCGTGTATTTTAATAATTATTAAAATGTGGGTAAATAATGGCGGCAATCGTGTATTTTCATCATTCTCAAAATGTGGGTAAATAATGGCGGGAATCGTGTATTTTCATCATTATTAAAATGTGGGAAAATAAAGGCGGCAATCGTGTATTTTAATCTTTTTCACAACGTGGGTAAATAAAGGCGGCTATCGTATATTTAATCATTATAAAAATTTTGGTAAACAATGGCGGCAATCGTGTATTTAAATTATTATTAAAATGTGGGTAAATAATGGCGGTTATCGTCAATTAATCATTATTAAAATGTTTGAAAATAATGGCGGCTATTATTTATTTTAATCATAATAAAATGTGGGTAAATAAAGGCGGCAATCGTGAATTTTAATCATTATAAAAATGTGGGTAAATAAAGATTGTTGACATGCATTCTAGTAATTCATAAACATGGGTATCATTATTAAAAATGTGGGTAAATAATGGCGCAATCTTGTATGTTAATCATTATAAAATGTAAATATAGGCGGCTTTTAGTTATCTTAATCATTATAAATATGTCGAAAAATAAGGTCAATAAAGGCTGTGAACATGTAGTTTAATCATAATCAAAATATGGGTTAAATAAAGGCGGTTATAGTCTACTAAAACCATTATCAAAATATTTAAAATTATTTTCCTGCTTTTTGAGATCAGGTAATACAATCTTGGGATGAGACAACATTCTATATGCCTAAACTAGATAACTATAGAAAGTATAAAATGTGTTTTGGATATGAAAATTATCTATGAAATTTAAATAAGAACTGATAAATAACGAAAATGTTTAACATGTCGCACAACCTAGAAACTGATTTTTTAGGATTTATTTGTTCACAAAGACACTGACGAATCTGTAAAATGTGTAACACAAAAAAGATAGAATCAGAGTATCACTTTCTATTAACTTACCCAGCATATGTTGATATGAGAACTAAATATTTTGGTAATTGTTCTGGCCTAATGTACAGAACTTTGTTAAATTTTATGTCTTGCAGGAGTGTATGTAAGCTGTATAAAACTGCATAATACGTATATTCTAATCATTATTGAAATGTGGGAAGAGAAAGGCAGCTAAAGTATATATTAAACTTTAAATATAACAGCTATCCTATATTCTAATCATTATTAAACCAATGGTCAATATTGCAGGCTAACCTGCATTTAAATCATAAATTAATTTTGTTCAAAATACAATGATTGTGCATGTGATAATTTCCTTAAATGTAGAAAAATATCAACAAGTATATGATAATCAACTTTGTTTTAGAACATAATGTGTGTTTAGAATATAATGTTAATATTATGAAAGTTTATATATTTTAATTATAGATACACAACAAGTACGCAGTTCTATTGCGGTGCACCATCAAGGCTTGGTCCCGACTCTGGTTCAGGAAAAAATGTTTGTCTTGACAAACAAGTGAAGCCAGTGTCTTCATCATGTATAGTGTATTCTTTTGGGTATATGTTTACATATTTCTTAATGTCCTATTTCAGTTAGTGTCTTGAAAATGAGAGCGAAATCCTGCGCAATTTAAACATATTTATTAAAATTAAACATAAAAAATGTCTTTAAGGTATCAATAGTATTTTTCTGTTTTAAATGTAAATTTTGACAAATGCTTACGTAATACCTTCTTTATGAAATGATATTATTTTTCAGTTCTAAACTAGATTTTGCTTTTGAAACAGCAACGTGGAACTCATTCAAGTGTCAAATACATACATTTGATCCAAGGTATTAAACACTTATATATTTGCTTTCGTACTATTGATAAAATATTGTCGCGTTTTCAGCTTAATATACTTTTCAAATGAACAGTAAATTGAATTTGTGCTAAAAAAAGTCTTGTAAATTAATTGTCTTTTGTTTAAACTAAAATAAAATGCTTATTCTTACTTTGGAAAAGTACATTTTCTATGATACCTTTGTTTTAAGCGGATATAAAAACCATTTTGCAACTCTGTTAAACGTTAAAGAATAGCATACAACAACAGAAGAATAAAAAGTAATATTGATGTTGTTTTCAAAGCTATTTTCTCAATCTCATTAAGCTAGTAAAGCAAAATGCTTTATTATATGTTTGAGAAAAGATATGAAAATTTATATGAATTTGCTATTTTTAGCATTGCAGTGGATTCTAAAGACATACCTTATTATATTAATTACCACCTACTCGGGCTATCTGGAAGAGATTTCATTCAAGAACAACCAGAAGTATGGAGACAACATGATAGGCCATTGGAAAGAGTTTGGAGAATGCAGCGATTGTCTACAATATTAAAACAATTATCCCATACTGATGTGAGTTGCATATTTTACTGTCTGTCTTCGTGGTGTCTTCGTGGTGTTAATGTCTTTTCTTGCAAGTCACATGATATGAACATTCGAAATGAAATTTGATACGCTTCTTTGTAAAATAAAGTTTTATCTAATTATAATACATATGTGATGCTATTACTATTATGTGCAATACTTGGTTTAAGGTAGTACACCCCTAATGCACTATCTCCACTTTGAAGAGTATTCAAATAGGCTAGAATCACTGTAAAGTGTATTGAAACTGAGGGGCGTGGGTTCGAACCCCAGAAGGGGCATTTTTTTTTTCTATCTTTTTTTTTCTTTTTAACATTTTTTATTAATCTCTCAGATCCCTTATGTAAGAAAAAAGTGTCTTATTTTAATTATTTGATTTTTTTAGGTATTTATTTACTAAATAATGCCAAATTTAATAGCAAATATGATACCAGATATTTTAAAAATTTAATAAAATTAAAACTACACCGTAAAAGTATTTTATATTTTGCAAGACCAACCAAAATACATTTAAGAAAATTTAGGCAAACTTTGAAAACAGCCCCTCATTGTGAAAAATTTTAGGGATATTTTAAATAAGTTTTTTTACACAGGGAAATGGTAAAATAAGTGTTAAAAGTGGGTGGGGTAGGGTTACATTTTTATACATATTTAAAGCATTTCGTTTAAAAACACTCATTTGGCTTGTTTAATTTGTTACCTAAATGTCATTATTTGTTTCTTAACAATGAGCAATAAGAAAACATTTTTCATAATGATGATATTATAGATTACTTAGAGTTTCCTCATATCTGAAAAAAGCCCTTCTAGTAGCAAAGTTTTAGTTCAGAAAAATGTCTATAACTCATAAACCACACGGTAAATTTTGTTTAAAGTTTGCATACAGGTGACATTTAATGCATATAACTGCCCTGTGTTGTCAATTTTACAGTTCCTTATAGTGCCCATTAGGGGTGTTCTACCTTAAGAATCTTAAGCAACTTGTGATTGAATAATTTATGTGCAATATTTGATGATAGTTATTAATTTGCTATTCCTGTGTCATATGATCAATTCTAAGGACCACAATGGAAATAAATCAACATTATGTCTTCTTTTTTGTGTCATCGTTGGTATTGAATATATGGCATCAACACATGAACTTTCATGTTCACATGTTTCACTTGATTTTGACATTGAAATTATAGTTGTTTTATTACATATTTTTTATTATATGTTTTACAATCTGAAAATAAAACTAGATATCTTTAACAGCAATAAATATATGTTTTATTTCTTTCAGAAAGAAATAGATATTCTCAAAATTGACATTGAAGGATTTGAATGGGAGACAATGTCAGACATCATCCAATCTGGTGCTTTGAAAAATGTGAAACAACTCTGCCTAGAAGTGCATTTTGGATTTAGTTATAAGCACGTTGTGCACGGGAAGAGTATAACTCTTCGATTCACATCAAATACATGGGGAAATGTTACAATGGCATACCAGTTAAAAGTTTTTAGTCAACTGTATAAAGCAGGATTTAGAATATTTATGTACGATGCCTTAGACTGGGGTTCTAGACATATCAAAGGAAAGACAATACATACCCTGAACGAGCTATCTTTAATAAATCTGAAGTTTTATGACTGAAAAGTAATCTTTATTTAATTTGATTTTATTCTAGACTATATAAGGATAATAATAAATGTCTATACCAATAAATGTTTGGACTTGTCCACAAAATAAAATATAATATGCCTCAACAGACAAACACGTGGAAGAAGACACAATAAGCTTAAATATACCCCTACCGACACACACTTGGACTAGGCCACAACATAAACTAAAATATGTCTCTACAGCTTGTCAACAATATAAAATAAAAGATGCCCCTACCGACACACGATTGGACTAGACCATAATATAAACTAAATATATTGATACCGACATACGCTCTGACAAGTGACCACACTATGAAATAAACTATATATATTCCGACATATGCCAACTTTCTTCTTCTTTTTTCTGCAAAGCAAACGTGTCGTAGAGCGTTGATAAAACGGCCCCCAGGTCCAGTTTGCTTTGCAGAAAAAAGAAGAAGAAAGTTGTTGACGTGTTTATGTCTTTTTTTTTTTACATTTTGGGTTCACACTATGCTTTATTTGGACTGGAATAAAGATTATACACCACTTTGTAGTAGTTCACTTTAATCTTAATCGAAAACAAACACTATACAGTAATTGCCTATTTACCATGTTCACCCTCTATATAAAAACTAAAAATCCTTAAAATATTTGATAACTATATTGCACCGATCTACAAAAGAACAAGTGTATCTATTTATCCGATAATATATATTTTTTGTTAAATTTTCGACAAATTATCGAGGATGGTACTAAAAAAATGCTTTCAGAAGGTTTGCGAGCCAGTCCAAATAAGAATTGAATATCAGAAATAAAAAGTACTAAAGGCAACTGACAGGGTGATCATTGCCAAATATCTTTATTTTGTTTGCCGTATGTGATGGGGCATTTTCATGCAGCAAGTAGAAATATATTTCATCCACGTGCTTGGTCGTCGTTTAAAGAAAAAATCCATTTTTTATAAAAAATAACATATCTGTCCAAGTTTGCTTGTTCGAACACCTTTGAGGCCTCAAATAGTGCAAAATATCATTTTTAGGCCACAAACACTTATTTTCTCTGAGCAATGTTTTTGTCAAAAATGATCACTTTTTTGCTGCGCCCCCATTTAAAAAGATTCATCAGGGGTACCAGAAGGGGAAGGGCCCCTTTTTGCTTAGGAATTTAAAGGGGGCCAGCAGCCCCTCTTATCGCCAAGAAGTTTTTTAATTTGTTAGAGGCTAAAATGAACCTTAAGTCGATCAGAAGATAACATGTAATCAACGCTGAAAAGCCTTTGACTCTATCCCAATCCATTGAGGAGTTGCAGCACTTTGAAATCAGTTTGGATGGAAAAAAATCAACGCGAAGTATTGATTTTTGGCAATTTTGAGATTGTCCCCTCATTACCATGGTAACAGTAAACGTAAGATTGAGCATGCCGATTCAAAGGCTATGGTCTAGTCATCATTTGTGCCAAAAATAATCTGGAAACAAAGTGATCCATCGGAAGCATTTATCACAACAAAATACGTGAACACTGCAGACCTTGCAGACTCTGAGTCAGTACATGAGGGATAATAAATAAGTGCAACATCCCCCACACAACCTAGCATCGGCTTGAGCGGTAATCAATCTTCAACACTTAATAGTGCTGGCATCAATGATCCCGAAAAATATAAATCACTAATATAAAGTGAAGTACGGGGCAACTTTTTACAGCTGCCACACGGCAATTGATACCTGCTGTTGTGAAGTATAAACGTTTGATGAATATTAAGGCATCTTTTACAGTTTCATAGCAATTTAAACTTGCTACATGAGGCTTTTCAATGAAAACAGCCAATTTTTACAAAATGCCCATGCAGTAATGTTTCAAAGGCCGATAATGTCCCAGTTTACTTTTATTTCTCACAAGCTTGTTCATTTATTGTGTCCCATTATAATTTCCAAGCATTTACTCACTTGTAGTCTTGGGAATCGGGAGACAAACTCATAATCGATTAATCGGAACAATCGGACAGGCTTTCCGATCAATTAATCGGAATAATTGGACTGAATGTTTTCCAGCATAACTAACTAGAAAATAGTAACTAACTAGAAAATAGAAATCATTATAACTTTTATTTAATATAAATTAATGTTTTTATCTAATTGTCTATTTAACTTATTACAAAATACAAATTCTTCAGTCAGGACACAGTTTACATACATGTAATGATATTCATATTCAGAAAAATCAATGTGTCCCTGTTGCCAGCATTTACTTATTTAATCAAAAATAAAGTTTTTATTTAAGTGCCTATTTCACAATCGAGCTAAAATAAATATGGTTAAACTAAGGAGAGTTTGAGATTCAGGGTTCCCATTCCTGTGGGAACTATTCATGGTCATATAGATTATAATAAATTAATTACTGCTACCAATAATTGATAAAATGTATCTATGTGATTAATAAATTAATGTAATATGCATGATCAGGAATAAAAATGTAAGTTACCATTTCACATAAAAAATTGATTATTTTATTTCATTTTTGATAACAGAATCGCCTTACCATAAATGGTGTTTTCTATATAAATCTGCATATTAACCAAATAACATATTATCCAATAGAAATAAAATTTTGACAATTTAAGAATTGACAATTTATACTTTACACACATTACTTTTGAGACTGCTTTTTGCGAACACCTAGTTCCATCACCTATGGTGCAATTTACGTAATTTCCAAGTGATTACTTTAACTTGATGAAAATATATCTTTGTTTCTTTGTTTGATTGGGTTTTACCGTATAGATCATATAGCGACATTCCAGCGTTACTGGTTGAGTAGACCTTGCATAATTTCAGACACGAGCGGGCTTCTAAGTAGAATAACCGATTTTCCGTAAGCTAGCTGGAAAGATTTCACACATGAAGGAATCCGAAGTCTCTGTCGGGATGCAAACCCACAGCGGTAAGGGGCAAGTGGTTTGAAGTCAACGATCTGAACCACTCGACCACGCACGCCGCAGAAAAATATACAAATCTAAAGAAAATAGAATTAAAGACCGTAGCTGATACATACAGTATCTTGCTTTATTTCATTTTGCAATAACACAAACGAGATAAATTAAGCTTGATCGGAACGCTGTCGGAAAGGAGCCATATCTGTTTTCCAGGCATGGTAATAACTTTACCATTAAAATAAAGCTGTATTGTACGATCTGGATGTAATGCTGAAATATATTTAAATAATTTATGATTCGAAAAGGAAAAAATAAATAATTAATTAATTAATAAAAAAATAATAAATAAATAAATAAAATTAATAAATAAATAAATAAATAAAAATAAATAAATATTTCAATGCAGAAAAATAAAAAGTTGTTAGACTAAATAATAAATAAATAAGTAAATAAATAACAATAAAGAAATATTTTATTGCAGATAAATAAAAAGTGGTTTGAATAAATAAATAATTGTTTAAATGAATAAAAAATAAATAATAAACGGATCAATCATTATTGTAATGTAAATAAATAGGCCGTTTTTAGAATGAAATTGGTGGATAAATAACTGGTTAGTAATCTACGAAATATTGTCAAGTGTATGTCCGTTAAATGAATGTCCGTTAGAAATTTACACATTGTATGTTTTATGCCTTAGATATCCAAACACTTTTTATATACAAGTTTAAACAAAAATAAGACGAAAATCAATGAAGCAATTTACAAAAGTAAAAAGTTTAAAATATCTACTTTTAACTGATTTTGTAACATAAATTGCCTGTTATATATGTTAGTGAACAGTACAATATGTTGTTTTAGAAACTGTGATATTCCTCCTATCTTGTATAAAGATAACCAAAATTTCGTTTTTTGAGTAAAATGTGAATAAAACGTATGTAATTTAACAGATTATACATTCAGAAGAAAAAATAGTTTATACTTTTGTTACAGTAATCAAACAGGAATTTGATTAGTTGGTTTTAAATGTATTGGACATAAAACACGACTTGAATTGTATGTAGATACTTGTCATGCAACTATGATTACTGAATTACACTAGCGTGACAGTCGATGTAGCTGTGTGATATACTGTATTGAAAAAAACTGGAATTTTGTTTATTTTTGTGTTTATGTGGTAAATATTAAATGACATTACTTTTTTTATTACTCTAAATGGACATAACATTCCGACATGGAACAATCAATATGCTTTCTTATAATTATATTTTTTGGATGGACCATTACATCATTTATATGTCATTTCTATGCTAAACTGTTTTTGGCTGAGTCTACCTTAGAAGCGACAAAAGTGTATGGAAATGTTCTTTATTTATCAGGAATGCAGATTTCTATAATACTTTTATCAATGTATAGAGAGAATAAAAGCAAAAGCCCGAGAAGCAAAGTTTTAATTTTGACAATGCATGCATGTGCGACCATTGCTACAAATTGGAGTATCGCAATATCGCATGCAGCATCAACGTTTGCGATAAAGCTTATGGAACCTCTCACCGGTGCTATAGCTCAAAAATTAATTATTGGGGTGAGATTATCGTGTTTACAATGTTTAAGTATTCCTCTTGTCATTATTGGAGCTGTCATTTTTGCTGACGAATCGAACCATACTACGATCTCTATATCTTCAGGAAGTATTTTGGCTTTTACCTCAAACATCTTTCTGGCATTTCGCAATGTTTATATCAAACAGAAACACTTGTCAAATACTAACATTATTCAAAGAGATAACAGATTGATATCTGACGTTTTTGGTATTAGTGTGACAGGAATAGTTTTCCTACTTATTCTAACAAAAAACGATATTTCCTTGAAACATTTTTGGTATATGTATTTACTAGTTACAACGTCTGCAGTTTTTCATACAACATATACTTACATATCTACGGTTTTAGTTCTCAAACATTTTACCGTTGTTGGTCATGCATTTGGCAATATTCTTAAGAGGTTAATTGTAATAGCCTTACTGTACGTCGTAGGATCTCGAAGTGCAACCGCTTGGAACTTTATCGGACTCATTATCTGCACAGCTGGCTTAATGCTGTATGCTGGGTCAAAGGTAGACACATCAAAGGAGATTGTTTACAACACTGAAACTGCTTTTAGATATTCAGGTAAATTTTTTTATAATATTTATGTCACAAAAGTGTATTTCTAAAAACTTAAATAGAGGGTTACAATGTGATTTTATGATACTTTAAAATGACTTTATGCCCACGCAAGTCCAAATGGTCAGTGAACAGGTGAAAACAAATTAACCTGACATTTTTTCCATTATTGTGTTCAATTTTATATTTTACTTTGAAAATATAATCAATTATCCACGTGACCAAGAAAAATTCATGTTGATATTGTCAAGAATGTATCTATAATGATCAATTCTAAAAAAGATGTTTTATAATTTAGGTCGTTTTCTTTTAAAGTAAACATTTTTTATCGAATATTGGTCGAACAATATTTTTAGATATATTACTAATCTAACACAAATTGACAGCGAACAAATGCGAATGATGCATGTACTAAATCATTGCTTAATGGATAAAACCTTAATTAAAATAGCAAAATGATATTTTGTTTAGGAACATTTTATTTTATATGAGTACCATTTTCATGTTTGTAAAATAAAAGGGACTGTTTATGTCAATTGTCACTTTTTTAACAGACAAAAGAATTTTATTGATGAAAAATTTAATGAAAATATTTCATTTGATTCAAAATATATACAGAAGGCAAGGTTTTTCAAATAGAATCGTCTGGAAACGCGCTATGCAAATCCTTCTCGCTACAATTAAACATGTCCCTTGTTGTTTTCTCGTCTACGGTAAGTATCTTCCCCATTGCCTCTAGTTTTTATTTCTTTGATTACTCCCCACCCCCCCCCCGGTCTCCTGTCCCCTTCCCCTTTGTGGGCCTATTTTTATTTTCTTTGAATTCCTAATCAGTTACAAATTAATTATCATTTAATGATTAACCTGTCCGTGCTCTGTCTTTGCCCTGTCCTGTTTTTGTTTGGGGGTCCCCCTGGGCTCCTTGCCATTGGTTCTTGTTGCTGGGTCATGTGGGGGTTGCGTTCATTGAACGCCGCCTTTCCTTGTTGATCTTGTTTATCATATTTTTCAATATAACTCGGTATAGTTTGCCATACCAAATTATGTAAATGTTCAAGACAATGGCGAAAATTAAATACAAGAGCAAAAATAAAAATTCTAACGACAAAAGTTCTTTGAAAATATTTTAACTTGTGAAAAATAGATGAATATTTCTGATTATAATGTTTTTTAAAAGCCATATCTGTTGAAAACCATTGATTGTTCAAAATATTTGCCGATAAACGGCGCCATTTTGAAAAAGCACCAAATTGAAAATCAAATATTTAAAAATAGCATCGTGAAATATTATAAATTCTTTACATTATACAATTGAATAACGTTTTTTCCTCAGTAAAATCAATGTCTATTTTGTCATTGAAAATGCATAAATTTAAAAAAAGGTTATGAAACTTGGGTCTATTTTCAGATATGAGCAGTCAATTTTTACCTTAACACCGGAAAATATCTAATTTTATTGCAAATCTATAAATTTGTTACTTTTTAAAGTAAAATTTGATATTGAAATGTAGCCGGGATTAAAATCAGCAATTGTTTGATCGATTTATCAAATTATTATCTTGAAATTTGATTTCAATTAATACGTGATTGAACGAAGACATCTTCTTTCGTAAAATTGGTTGGGACCCAAGACCATTCTATTTGAAAGACCCTGATGGAAGTATTAAGATTTAGTAGTCCCATTAAATCTTTGAAGGCAATCTCTAGTTCTATAAATAATTCAAAAATAAATATAATGATAAGCTACATGTTATACCTTTTGTTTCAGATATGGCTAAATGGAAAAATATAATCTTGCTAGTATCAATGGTTATAACACTGTTATTACTGATATCCCAATTACAAACATACAGACTACCATGTAGTCACGTGTTATTTTCAAGGGAAAACAAAGAGCGAACTGTGCACAACTTTAATGATGTTTCCAAAGAGCAATCGTATGAGTCAGAAATCAAACCTTTATCACTTTCCCAAAGTCTCAACTTTAGTCTTGAAGAGTTTTATGCTACGGATCTCACAACCTACCCTGAGCAGGCTAATAAACTCTCTCCTCTTTTGACAAAACGATCAGATGTCATTGCTGAAGCTCAGAGAATTCATATGAACATATTTAGTACTCTTCTAAAGGGATATAAGTATGCAATGTTGTTTGATTATTCACCATCAGAAAACAAAGGTGACGCTGCTATTGTTGTAGGTGAAGCAACTCTGTTGCGAAGATTAAATATAGATGTTGTATTTGCGTGTTCAACCGCACATTGTGGCAAACATTTAGATTACGCAGAAAAATTAAGTAAGAACTACAGCAGTACTGAACTTGTGATTCTTTTGCACGGGGGTGGTAATATAATAGGATACCATTACGAGGATAAGAGGCGGTTTGAAGAAATTCCACATTTCAAAGCATTCAATATAATCATGTTTCCACAGAGTATTTTTCACCGAGGAGACACTGAACATATTGAGTTATGTAAAAAAGTTTATTCATCCCACCCTAGTTTAACATTCATATGGAGAGATTCTGTATCGTACAAATTAGGTAAAAGATTGTTCCCGAACGTTAGATCTTTGCTTTCCCCTGATATTGTCTTCCAATTAGGACCAGTGAAAAGATTTATGGATCCGACTCAAGACATACTATGGATAAAACGAACTGATGCAGAAACGCCTGTTTACGATGCGCCAAAATCTGCGGGAAAGTACCGCATGCATGTAGCAGATTGGAAACTGTGGTCAACACCAAAAGGTACTTCCCCAATGGAAGACTCGTATTTGATGACAGCTAACGGTATGATGTTTCTCTCCAGAGGACGAGTTGTAGTAACAGATCGTCTCCATGGATTTATATTGTGTACACTTTTGAATATCCCTCATGTATTTATTGACAATAAGCAGCATAAGTTATCAAATTATCATAATACATGGACGCATGGTCTCGAAAATTTAATAATGGCTACTTCTAGTGCAGACGCTGTCGTTCAGGCACAATATCTTCTTAAAAAGCTCGATAAAGAATTGCCTAAAATTACAGGATATTACAAAAATACTGGTTATTAAAATGCACTATTATTCTAACAACAAGGTGGAAATGGAATGAAAGAACGGCAAAACAAACCATAAATGAAAATAACACATTAATTTGGCATCTTCATGGTCGTTTAGAATTACTAATTGAAATAAAAATAGTAAAGATGTTTATTCGCTGTATTGTTTCTTTTGAACACAAAAACGAAATTCTGAAACAGAAAATTGCATTTCAGGTAAGATTCTCCAAATGATCTCTTTAACTAACTGTAAACTTTACAATGTAGGCCACTCATATGCCTTAAAAGACACCTGTATGCAAAATTTAAGCACAGTTTTCCTTGTGTTTACCAGTAATGTACATTTTCATGAACTAAAGCTTGATAATTAGAAGGGCTTTATTTCAAAAATAAAGAAACTGTAAAGAATCTATGATATCATCCATATAAAAATATTTTCTCATTAAATCATTATAATGATGAAACAAATACGATAAAGTAACATTCAGCTTAAAATCCACAAATGCAAAAATGATTGTTTTTATTCAAAATTTATGAAATATGCACAAAAGTGTTACCCTACCCCGACCGTTTTTACATCGTGTTTGACTATTTTCCTACATAGAGCACCTAATAAAAAATCTCTGAAAACTACCAAATTGAGGGGCTGTTTTCAACGTTTCCTTAAATTTTTTCAACAGTATATCGGTTAGCCTTGTAAAATATTAAATAATTTTACCATTTAGTTTTGATTTGACTTCGAAAATATCAGTTACTATATTCTTTTGTTTGATTTAGCATTATTCATTATTTAGCAAATAAATATGAAAACTACAAATAAAAACACAATGTAAACGTTAGAAACAACAAAACAAACAAACAAAATAACAAAAACAACGACACAATCCAATATGATATCTACGAATTACACACTTATATGAAAATATCCATTATAAAAGAACGCCGTTAAAAAGTCGGTAAAATCTTAAACCTGAGTAATTGTGAATTTATGTTTAGCATAAATACATCGTGTGAAACTGTCTATACAGTGAGCGTATAATATTTATAGTTCGTTGGGATATATTGTAATGATAGCAATATGCTTTAATCCCGGGATATAACGAAATACTGAATGCTTTTAAATGAAATAAATTTTCTAAAGTTTAAAATCGGCATATCGTGGGAATATCTTCAGGTAAATATATACAGTTAACATTTTAATTTCTCTGATACATATATTTTGTACAACTATTATTTCAGTTTTCTTTATTATTACATAAACTTTAATTGTTAAATATCTTTATTTTTTAATTCTATGTTGAAACAAAACAAAACAAACTGTTAATCAAACAAAAAAAAAAGAATCAAGATCCGGTGTTATTTTTATTTTGAAATTATCATTAAATAGTAAACCATGACATTTAATGATTTTATACACGGAATGATTGTTCAGTTGTAATCATTTGAATTAATTTTTGTTTGCTTGCTTGTTTGTTTGATTGGATTTTTCATCACACCGACACAGTATATGTTATATGACGACGTGCGTCAGCTTTGCTGGTGGAGGAAGACCTCAGGTGCCTCTCCATTCATTATTTAAGTCCCGACAGGAACCTGAGCAGAAACACCGAATTGTATTTGAAATTTATATACACGCAAGTCTAAACTTTGACAGTATGATAGTATGATTCACACTTAAGGCAGTTTAAATCATCCGAAACACTGAAACACTTCAAAATTGTGGACATTGAAATATTATAAAACTATTAAAAATCAATTGTAAACAATTGGAAACAATACAATTGGAATCATGGGAGAACCCTTTGACACAGATGTTTTGATAACCCGCAGAAACATGAAAAACAAACTAAAACACTTATCATTGGTAAATGTTTTTTTATCTTTGATTGACACATTCTACTGTTACGGCATTTAATACATAAACTTTTCAAAGGTGTTATATACTTGACTTTTTGCCATCTAGTGCTTGAAAAAAGTGCTTTGTTTCTGCCATACATGCCGAATAAATGCTTACGAGAATAAAATAAACATTTTAAGAAAGGTCCGCCAGTTTTTTAACAAAAGGTAGATATAAGGATAAATCAATAATTTTTATAACGCATATCGTTTGATTGTAATATTTAGGTTTATATGGACCTGGATGTCGACTAACAATCGATTTTGAGACGTGTTTCTATACATGTACTTTCCTGCTATTTATTGATTTTGCTGCATGAAAATATTTTACGACAATCAAATGATTTTACTGCATGACAATATTTTATTGCCATCAAATGATTTTGCTGAATGAAAATATTTTATTGCCATCAATTGATTTTGCTGCATGTAAATATTTTACGGCCATCAAAATATTTCGCTGCATGTAAATATTTTACGACAATCAAATGATTTTGCTTCATGAAAATATTTTATTGCCATCAAATGATTTTGCTGCATGAAAATATTTTATTGCCATCAATTGATTTTGTGGCATGTTAATATTTTACGGCCAACAAACGATTTTGCTGCATGTAAATATTTAACAACAATCAAATGATTTTGCTGCATGACAATATTTTATTGCCATCAATTGATTTTGCTGCATGAAAATATTTTATTGCCATCAATTGATTTTGTGGCATGTAAATATATTACGGCCTTAAAATGATTTTGCTGCATGTAAATTGTTTACGGCAAATAAATAGTTTTGCTGCATGAAAATATTTTATTGCCATCAATTGATTTTGTGGCATGTAAATATATTACGGCCTTAAAATAATTTTGCTGCATGTAAATTGTTTACGGCAATTAAAAAGTTTTGCTGCATGAAAATATTTTATTGCCATCAATTGATTTTGTGGCACGTAAATATATTACGGCCTTATAATGATTTTGCTGCATGCAAATTGTTTACGGCAATCAAATGGTTTTGCTGCATGAAAATATTTTATTGCCATCAATTGATTTTTGTGGCACGTAAATATATAACGGCCTTATAATGATTTTGCTGCATGCAAATTGTTTACGGCAAGTAAATGGTTTTGCTGCATGAAAATATTTTATTGCCATCAATTGATTTTGTGGCATGTAAAATATTTTACGGCCATTAAATGATTTTGCTGCATGTAAATTGTTTACGGCAATAAAATGGTTTTGCTGCATGCAAACATAAAACGGCAATCAATAGATTTTGCTGCGTGTAAATATTTTACGGCCATAAATTGACTTTGCTGCATGTAAATATAGTACGGCAACAATTGATTTCGCGGCTTGTAAATATATTACGGCCATCAATTGATTTGGTTGCATGAAATATTTTACGGCCATCAATTTATTTTATGGCATGTAAATATATAACGGCATCAATTGAATTTTGCGGCATCAATTGATTTTTGATGCATGTAAATATTACGGCCATAAATTGATATTGCTGCATGTGAATATAAAATAGCCATCAAATGATTTCACTGATGTTAGTATATTATGATTTCACTGCATGTAAATATCAAATCAATGATTTCGTTGCATGTCAATTTATAACGGCCATTAATTATTTTTTTCGCTGTATGTTATTGTACTTTACTGCATGTAAATATTTTACGGCAATCCAATAATTTTGCTACATGTTAATATTTTACAGCAATCAAATAGTTTTGCAGCATGTAAATATTTAACCGCCATCAAATGATTTTACTGTATGTAAATATTTTACGGCAATTAAATATTTTGCTACATGTAAATATTTTACGGCCATCAAATGATTTTGCTGCATGTAAATATTTTACAGCCATCAAATGATTTTACTATATGTAGATATTTTACAGCAATCAAATGATTTTGCTGCATGTAAACATTTTACGACCATCATATTTTTTGGAGCATGTAAATATATAACAGCCATCAACCGAATTTACTGCATGTTACTTTATAACGGCCATCAATTGATTATTCTGCATGTATATATCATATGACCTTCAGTTAATTTCGTTACATATAAATATTTAACGACCTTTAGTTAAATTCGTAATATGTAAATAGTTTGCAGCCACCAATTCATTTTGTTGCATGTTACTATAAAACAGCCAACAATTGATGTTTCTGTACAGCCATCAATTTCTTTTGCTGCATGTCAATATTTACGACCATCAATTGATTTGCTGCATGTAAAGATATAGTACGGCATCATTGATTTCGCTGCATGAAAATATATTACGACCACCAAATGATGTCGCTGCATGTAACTGAGTAACGGCCATGAAATGATTTTGCTGCATGACAATGTATAACAGCCATAAATTGATTTATTTTCTACATGTAAATATTTTACGGCCGCCATAAATTGATGTTCCTGCAAGTAAATGTATTATGGCCATCAATTGATTTCGTTGAATGTTAATGTATGAAGAGCATGAATTGGTTTTGCTGCATGTAAATGTTTTCCGGCAGTCCATTGTATATGTTGCATGTAAATGCTGACATTGAAACTTATAAAAACAAATCAATAAAAACAAACCAATACCAGTTCCTCAATTCTTATAAATTATAGAATTCTCAGTAAAAACCTGCATCTTTTTTTACATCAAAATGACCAACACATTTTATAACACAAAGGATGACCTTCTCAGATGACCGGAAAGGACATTACTTTACTAATATAGGGATAATAATCAAACAAGGTTGACAGGTAAGATTAAAAAAGTACAACAACAACAATAAACACAAAAAACTCATCTGGTAAAAAATCAATAAAAACAAATAATATATCATTAACGACAATTTACAATGTCTAGAATAATTACGAATTTAATAAAAATTTTATTAAACAATTTCAAAATTTAAATGAAAAAAATCTCTCTTCTAAAAAGAGTTCATTTGGTAAGACGTAGTAAACTTAGTATTGAACAATTTATAATTGAAAGGTTGGTCCATGTCGTAATATATCATATATTTTCATCAGTTGTTTGTTTGTGCCAAATAATTCCAAATAATCCAACAGTTTCATGTTTGTTTAAAACATTCAATACACATACATAAAGCAAGTACAACATTTCATATCTACGTTTTCTGTAACAAAGACGTACGATTACTGTAGAGTTATAATAAACATGGATAAAACAATTTCAGAGAAACAAGTATTAGCATTTACAAAAATGCTTGGAATCGCCGTTCAGCCAGGAATATAGAAAAAAATTATTTTATTTCTTGCCCAATACCTTTATTGTATGTGGTCAACACATAAAACCAACACATGTTCTTGCTTTACTCTACCATTCCGTACAAGTCAAAATAGTTTGACGTGCATAGCTAGATTCTGATATATTTTTTGTTCTGTGTCAGAATCTGCGAGGTAAATACCGCAATGACTAAACGAGTAGTGCAATTAGTTGGACTACATGCGCCACTTTATCAGTTCACCAATCGGCAAAAATAATTAGCTACTTGCGCAATTAAAAACAGTTACTTGCTGCACATTAAAATTGATGTCTATGATTTTTTTAAATCTTGCATTCTGTATGGTATTTACTTTCTACATGTATACTCAGTCAACTGCTAAGCGAAGTTTTTTTTCTTTTTGAAACGGACTATAACTAACCTGCTTATAGGTATGACGCAATAAAAACTGTCATGATATTAAACTCGCTCAGATGAAAGTATTTATTAAGTTTTTATTGGTTTTTTTCTAAGTGCATGTTTAGGACAGGAACAAAATATCCTCTTATTTTGACTACATTCTTTAATCAGAAATGGCAAAAAATATTGCAATGTGAGGTGTTTATTCTGCATAAGCCTACATACTGGTACTGCGTTCGTACATTGATTATGGTATTTTTTAGTTGTAAGAATAAGTAACCCGACAAAATGGCGGTTGGGCGAGTTCATTTACGCATCCCTTGTTGAAGTTTTTTGACGTCCTTTTTTTTTCATCATGTGATATGTAATTATTCCCTTTGATTGGCTCAAGGCAGGCGACGTACAGGTATAACTGTTAAAATCTTGTTTATTGTATATATTGTCGTCCAGGAACGGCGATGATATTTTTTGGATTCATAAAACAGGTAAATGTGTTGTATTGTCGATTTAATTTTATCAATGAAAATATTTATCAAAAGATTGGAAGATGAAAATTTATAATAAATATTATATAATTAATCAATATTCTTTTAGTGAACTAAAATAAGGTTGCATGTATTTCTTTTCAGTAGACAGTCAAAAGTTTAATCATTTTATCAATTCTTTTACGTTTTGATTAAAATGCTTAAAAAATAAAAATTGAATTAACATATGTTTAGCAAAGGGACATAATAAAATAAGGAATGCCTGAGTAAGCATAAATATAAACAAAAAATTTAAAACACACGGTAAATGAATTATAAGCAAGAAAATGTCCATTTTTTAAATTTATTCAAACATGTAAACGGTGAAATGTAAAACGTTACAGTATATACTCAACATCACTAATTCCGCGTCATCACTTATTTCACGGTAATGGCATATTTTTATGTGACCAGTGTTAAAATTGGTCAGAATTGACATAATATTCAAACACATAAACAACAAAGTTTTTGTGCAAAATATTTAAATCTATAGATTTTTACGTAAATCAGAACAACATTTTACAATCTTCTGCAAAAAGCAACAATAGTCTGTTAAATTTGTGCATACATATGAAACAATCGTCATTTTCTAAATGTTCTTGTTTGTGGACAAAATAATATTTAAGTTACAATGTAAAGATACTTTTAATATTTAAAATTATGCAAAATAACATGTAATAATTTGAACAAAAACATGAAAAAAATGAAATAAAACACCATTACCGCGATTTTAATGATGACATGCCGTTTTCAAAATGGCCGACTTATGGTCTACGTCTGGCTCATTTAAACTGATTTTGACTAAATATATTTTTGTTTCCTTGTGTCATACAGCAGAATTTACCTATATGCGACAGGTTATGTCAATTTTTGTACCATAAGTTTTATGTATTGTTTTTTTTCTTGCTTCAATGCGTTAGGTACCGTGAACTAAGAGGAGCACATATTACTAATGTATGTTCAATCATTCAAAATAAATCAACACAAAAATTATTGTTTTAAAATATATTTCATTGGATAGAAAATATAATATTCCGAAGAACTTATTCAATAAATAATTATTCATGATTGAAAGCAAATTTTGATATTTTAAATAAAAAATGAAAAATGAATGTTTGATTTAAATGTTTGCTACAATAAGCATTGTATCATATCATAGTAGAAATAAATATTGATAACATATTTATTTTCATTTTGCAAATATGGCTACATTAGCACATAAGCATGGATGGGCATTTGACTATTGTTACAGTTTTACTGAAGACCAACATGATCTGTCGTAAATAAAACTGATATTTCTATATCAAGTGTTATCAAGGTCTGACATGTTGCTAAAGAAACAAGCTACCTTTATTATGTGACGAAAACCTTGTAACATCATTATCTTGTTAAAGCATTTAATCTATAATCCCAAAATAAGATGTGAAAAGTCATTTTTATCCAACCATAAGTATAAATATGTATTGAAAATAACATGACAACAAGAGTAGGTTAATTTTGTAATGTTGATTTAATGGTAAAAAGAAATATAAAAACACACTACAAGGCAGGGCAAGGTTCACAGAACGCAGTTTATGACAATTCAAGACTTATAGAATTACTGCAGAAGATACTCCATTGGGCTTTTGATAAAAGTCAGATGCTGAGGAAATAATAAAAGATGGTATACATATTGTAATAGTCAAGTATTCTAACATGCAAACAAAAGTAAGAATAGTCCAAGAAACGTTATGTTATAGACATTGACACGGAAAAAAAGTTTCACATTCAAACAGATGGAAGAATTAATGGAGAATTAAATTTTTAAAAAGAATTTAGATTTTATAATAAAATTATCAAATATATAGAACACAAACTAAAGTCAAACACGAAAAATGAATAAAACGACCATAGGGAAGGAGATTTAAATGAAAATGAAATAGCAATAACCATAACAGAAAAACAAAACGATGACAGTCAAGACGGTGATTGTTTCAGGGTTTTAAATCAATATTCTTTTTAGTGAATTAAAAAAGTAGACAGTCAAAAGTTAAATCGTTTAATCAATTCTTTTACTTTTTGATTAAAAGGATTAAAAAATAAAAAATGAATTTAAATATGTTTAGAAAAAGGAAATAATAAGACATAGAAGTGCCTTAGTTAGGATTAAAATGTAAACGGTGTAAACGGTGCATTGTGACTCACCTGTCACAATGCAACTATGCATAAATTAGCACAAAAGCATGGACAGGCATTTGAAATATTGTTATAAAATATAGACTTAAGCATCAATTGTATAATTTGAAGTTGTATTGAAGATAAAAATAAAAGTGATATATCTATATCAAATATAATCAAGTTTTGAGATGTTGTTAAAATTCGGTTTGAATGTAACAAGATATCTTCACAATGTGACAAAAACCTTGTAGCATCATTATCTTGTTAAAGCATTTTATCTATTAAACCAAAATAAGATAAGAAAAGTGATTTTTATCCAACCATAAGTATAAATAATATATTGGAAATAACACTCAAAATGACAACAAGAGTAGGTTCATTTTGTAATGTGGATCTAATAGTAAAAAAGAAATATAAAACACACTACAAGGCAGGGCAAGGTTCACAGAATGCAGCCTATGACTGTATTCAAGACTTATAGAATCACTCCAAAGATACTCTATTTGGCTTTTAATAAATGTAAGATGCATCGGAAATCATAAAAGGTGGTATACATTTTGTAATAGTCAAGTATTCTTACATGCAAAGAAAAGTAAGAAAAGTACAAGAAACGTGATGTTGTAGACAAGAGCACGGAAACAAAGTTTCAAATTCAAACAGATGGAAGAACTAATGGAGTATTAAAATTTTAAAAAGAATCTGAATTAAGAAACATTTTGAAATAAAAATTATCAACTATATAGAACACAAACTAAAGACAAACAGGAAAAAGGAATAAAACGACCATAGAGAAGGAGATTTAAATGAAATTGAAATAGCAATAACCATAACAGAATACAAAACGATGACAGTCAAAACTCTGAATGTTTACCGGTTTTATAAAATGGTTTGGGATAAAATGAAAAACACTATATTACCAATAAATCATTCGTTTTTCACTTGACGAAAAAAAATAAAAGAAATCCTATCTTTTGCTTTTCAACACCTAACAAGCTTACTACAAATTTACCAAACTTTAGACCTATTGACTTTTTAGACATGGACACTTCATTTGCAAAAAGAGCCCCGCATAGGTCAATGCACTAATGCGAATTCGTTTTTAAATAATCTATTTTAAAATGAATCACAAATAATATTTAAATCAAAGAAGATATACCTTCACGAGTCCTCATTTCTTTCATTTCTGTCATCAACTTTATATTAAGTGACTACCAAGGCGAAGAGATTTACACCTATACATGTATTTACTCCTATTTCGTTTTAACTTTAGTTAAGATCTGGATATCAATATAAGCTATATAAGTTTGCTCTTGTCATAAGACTCCTTTCACCCTCATGTCCGCTCTAGGTTTCTTGAGTGTGTCGAGGGCCGCGTCCTGTGAACGTTGCCTTTGCCTTGTTGATCTTTATTCTTGTGTTTTTTTAGATATTTATATATTCTTGTAGAAGAAGAGATCAATTTTGCATGTATATATACTGGCTCTTAAAACAAAAACGTTTGTTTTTAAATGACGAAAATTAAAAGAAACATACAAATAATATTACTAGTTACCAGTTCTTCAAAGGAACAATATGAACTACGAGTTTGTATGTACATGTAGAGTATGTGATCCGACCCTTGGGCAGAACCTTTTCGCACCAAAACATTGATTTTAGTTACTTTTGTAGGGCTCTTTCTGGGCGATGATACATATACGCCAAATAATTAAGATCTGGACTTTGTAGGAGTATTCAAGAAGACATACTGAGTCATGTCAATAGGTTTTCTACCTGAAGTAGGCCAATATTGACCCCGATGGGGAATGATTTATATAATTTGAGAAGTCAACATGGCAATGCTTCACTCTTAATATTTATGTTTTATCATATAAGGCAAAGCTTCCAAGCTCTTTGTCAGAATCTACAATACATTTCACTGGCATGGCAATATGTATTAAACAAATTTGCGGCTGCACAGTGATACTACAAATGATGATAACTACACATTTAGAACTGCATACTTACGGCCGCATAATTCTTTAACACTAACACTCACTAATTCTATTTGCATTCAAATTCGGCCTTTTCATGTTTTAAATGATATCTAAATGGAATCCATCTGCTGGAGCAAAAAATTCACAAAACATCCAATATCGTTATAAATTATTCCATTTCGGGAAATAGATATCTGAAATACTGAATCGGCGCCTCAGTCCATTTATTCTATGTGTTATAAACAAGTTTCGTATTAAGATTATCATTTATTTAAAATTGTACCGTATACATTATTCAGTCAAAATCTTACGTACTTTATGATGAATTCATCAAATGATCGAGAATGCTCTAAGAGTTCAATTTCGGGAAAAAAATACTTTCGCAAACTAAGTAGATCTTTTGTTGATTGAAGATAATTGGCAAGGTGTAACAGATGTCAAACTGAACTGGAATCGTAAAAAGTGAACCAGGAAAATACAGAAGAAACAGAATCCCTAAAGAAAGTTCAACACAACAAAATTGAAAATGTTGCAGGCTCGGTTTGATTGAGCCTGTTCATGGACGGTACTTGAAAGTGTAAGTTTTCGTCCACGTCCCCTAGCACCGGCTTAAGCAGAATTCAACATTTAACACGAAAATGGTGAAAGTTTTAAATTAGAAACACCCGCAGATGTGTTCATACAGCGGTTATCATGGAACCTTCAATGTGACACAGTAGTGTCATTCCATGAAAAGCGGCATATGGTCCCCAAGTAAAAGAATGCTTTTGCCCTAAACGAGAAAACAATGGGCGGAACTAAATAAAATAGAATTTTATTTATTGAACTATAAATAACAGTACTGATTCCTAACTTTACTTTGACTTTACCTCCGATCAGAAGTTTTTATATTTGAAAACATGTAAAAACAGTTTGAAGTTATTGAACTTCTTCCAGAAAGAGCTAAACCAGGTTAGTTTATCGTATCTGCATTAAAAACAATCAAACAATATAACTTTGCAAATAATTTAATACGGTCGTTGCTATTTTTACACAAGGTTATTACCAGTATGTTTATTAATACATCTTTCATAATCTTTAGATATATACAAAGTAGTGTACCAAAGGGATGTCCTTTGTCATCTTTCTTGTGCATTTTTTTTGGATAAAATAAAGGGAAATGGCTGTGATATCAAGGGCATTTTGAGGGACAAAATAAAAAAAAATCAAAGGTTTTTTCTGCTTCTGATCCACGATTTATTAATTTCCTTTGAACATTTTGATAATGTCAAATGTCAGGTCCTTATCTTAAAAAATAAACTAATAAAGACTCCGAAAAAATAAATTTAAAATAAAATAAATTTCTAAAAAATTTTAAAAATTTGGAAATTTTAATTTTTGGATTTATTTTTTAAACAAAATAAATATAAAAATTAAACTTTAAAAAAACATGTATCTTTCAACAAATTTTGAAGAAAACAAAATCACCCTGATAGGTTAAATGAAAGCAAATAAGATATTTGCATTAACAAAATTTAACTGTCATTTGGAGGTTTAAGAAATGTTAAAGACAAAACTTCGACCGGTCGTTTTGTAGAGATCCTGTGCTTATTTTTTTTTTCTTGCATAAACAAATACCGTCTTTAAACAAACGCAATCAGATCGAGCCCGCAAAAACTTCAATAAATATATAGCAAATAAAATACAATTAATAGAATATTATATGCTAGCAAAATATACCTTGCGCTCTTATCAAAAGGCTACAAATTGATTTAGTAAAGAATGTTTCTAGGCAACATTTAATACATAATGTAATATAATCAAAAATTGTGAGCAAACTTTTATAAAATAATAATGTAGGTGAAATATGGAAAATATCTTGGTAAATGTAATAATGTAACTAGAAGAAAAGAATATATGCAAAATCGTACTGACTTGGACAAAGTATATCAAATGGCTTTATAGAGCACGTTAGTTCATGCAGTTGCAATTTAAGAAATGTCCGTTATAAATTCCTCGACACAATTCTACAAAATAATACAGTTCTTGCCAAGTGCAATCTACCATACACAATTATTGTGTATTTTTGTCAAAAAAGTATTGAAAACACCGTTTCTGAGAATGATTAAAGACAACACAAAATATCTTGTGCTTAACTCGTTTGGAATGATATTTAATATTCCAAAAGTATTTTTATTGTAAGAGAACTTGCAAATAATCCTGATAGTGACATAATTCACTTTTTACCTTTCTATGAATTTTTTGTTAAACAGTAGAATCAAATAAAAGATCAAAATAATAATTTGAATTATGACAGAAAAAATAAAAAGTAAAATATGGTACAAATTACAACTTGTACAATTTTGTAAATATACAAAGAGGGACAGAATGTAAAGCGTGTGCTACAAACAAAGATATTTGTAATGAAATGTTGCAGAGTATATAGGCATAATTTGCCATTAAGGCACAGTGCTTAATTTCAGATGAAGAAATTGGAATTTAAGAATAAAAACACAACTTAAAGCAGAATATGTGAAGTATGCAGATGCAGTTATTGGCGATAAATCTTTAATTGGTAAAGTACATACTTTTCTGATGAACTATTTAAAAATAACATGGTAACAAATTTTAATAAGGCTTTTTGTATTTCTTAGTATTAATTGTTGTAATAAATTGAAAAAATATAATTGTTAAAAGTATACTTTACAGAAACAAATTGTCTCTCAGATTATAACGGCTTAATCTCATAGAGCAGCGTTTGCCAAGTAAAGAACTTGATATTCCCTTAAGCCGTGTTTTATGAGCGTCTAGTCTAAGAATCACGCTTTGTCCATTCTTTGTCACTTAATGGAAAATTAGTTTCATACTTTTTTTCAAGTGTTCATTATTTGATGACATAGAAAACGTGTTATTTATACAAGCAGCTAGGTTAAATAATTATATTCAAGGGACTCAACTGGGGTATATTTGACATGACGGAATTGGAATATTTTTTTTTCGAAAGTAATGTTTTTTTATATAGATCTCGACAAGTGTGTGCAACATTTCAGATCATTTGCTCACTCCGTTTTCCAGAATAATTATTCTGATTGTCAAATACGTCCAAGAATTGAAAAGTTTTTAATACTTTTCACTCAAATAGGGCTAATAATAGTACAAAACTACATTTTTTAATTTATTTTCGAGAATATTCCAAAATTACTCTTTGCGTATCTATCTGTCATAAGTGTCTTAGCTGGTCTATGAAACTATGAAAAAAATTCAAATTTTATGTTTTTAAGCTTTTGGACATAAGTTAAGTTCCTTTTTTAATATGACGGGAGGATCAGAATTTGTTTTCCTCCTTACGAATGATGATGATGCAGTTGGATATTTGGCAAGCACTTGTTAATAAATGTAGAATAGTATAACTCCTGCAAATCAATAACTTGTTTTCTGGGGTGTTACATTGTTTTACCCTGTTGATAATAAACACTTGTCGAAATAAAATTATATCCTCTAAATATTAGTTTACACACATTTTACATTGTATAGCATTTTGCCAAATTATTTTGCCGCGCCCACAGGCGCGGAGCTATTTGTGTTTACTTTTTTGTGTCCATGGACCCGATTTTTATCAATTAATCACTTCGATTTACAGCTAAAATAAATTCGGAATCAATAATTTGTTCCGATTTCTATTATATAAAGTCATATATTTGTATCATTAAAAAAAAGACGTAAAAATTGAGTTTTCTCACCAATGCGCGCACTATACACAAAAAAATGGCAAATTATCTATTTAAGCTTTCATATTGTCTACGCTTTCCCTTTCCTTGTTTTCGAATTAGTCTATTCTAGTATTTCAACAATAGGGTTTACCTTCACACATTTCCATTTATAATCTTTTTTCCCGCTTATTTTCATATTTTGTCTACAGATTATTGTTTGCAGATATCTTTTTTGATTAAAGTGACATTTTAATATACTGCACAACAGCAGTTGTCAAGTGGGTATGGCATCTGTAAAATGTTGCCCCGTACATGACTTCAGAGTTGTTATATTTTTCTAGTCCTTTGGGATCATTGATGCCAGCACTATTAAGTGATGAGAATTGAGTACCACTCCAGTTACCGCCTCCGTGGTCGAGGGGTTAGAGTCGATGACTTCTAATCCAGTTACCTCTCTGGCGTGGGTTCGATCCCCGGGAGATGCTTTGGTAGTTTAGCGCGGAGGAAGGTAGTCTAGTACTGGTGTAACTCTCCAGGAACGATGGTTAGGAAACTACCCGCCTATATGACTTAAATACTGTTGAAAAAGGCGTAAAATGAAACAAACAAACAAACAAACAAAACCACTCCAGTCGGTGCTTTGAGGCGTGAGGGATGTTGCACTTATTCATTATCCCTCATGTACAACCTCAATTAAACCGAGTCTGCAATTTTCATGTCATTTTGTAGTGATATATGCTTCCGAGGTATCACTTTCTTTCCAGATTTTTATGCCAATCCAAGGATAAATGGTGAGTATTCAGTTAAAATTAAGATAACTTAACATCTTATCAGATTTGTTTTCAATTTTATAATAAACGTCACCAGGCTAATCAATAACTTCTTTGAAATACATACATTTCTATAAATATATCTTACCAAAAAAAAATTGCTTATATTCAATTTATAAAAAGAGTTTAGCAGTTTTTATTTGTTTTTTATATATATCTAATCCTAAACATTTGTGATTATCAATTTTTGTATAAAATTAATCTTTTGAAATATACCACTAATTTGTCTCAGATTGAAAGTGAAAAATGAGCATTATATGACTTTTATGACCACGTTTATCAAGGGAACTCATTATTGTATACATTTATAAGTGCATTTATTGTTTTTATTACTTTTATCGTTAATGATAAAATATTTCTGATCTTCTTAAGGAATTAAATGATTATCCACCGGATTAAAAATGGTAATTATGGCATGAAAATTCATTGATTTACACATTAAATATGCAAAATGCGATTAAAAAAAAACTTGTCCTGTTCGTGTTCATAAAGGGACTCATTTGCAACAATTATTTCTTTTGCATTCTTGCAATTAGTGCATTAATTTATTACATTTGTATTGAAGTCGAAATTCTTCAAAATTCTCCTGTATTACAACTATAAATATCTGGAAAACAGAATCCAGAAAGAAAGCCTAACACAGCACAATTGAAAATGTTGCAGGCTCTGTTAGATAAAGCCTGATGGACGGTACTGGAAAGTGCAAATTACCATTCACGCTCCATAGCACCGGCTTGAGCAGAATTCAACATTTGAACAAAAACAAAGTGAAATTATGAATTTAGAAACATCCGCAGATTTGTTATTGTGCCCATTGTACGGAATGCAAAATGAATTAATGCAAAATGAATTATTTTTGCCTTCAATTTTAAGCTTTATATGTTATGCAATTGATTATATTGTAAACAAATTTCGAACGTTATTGATGCATTTTTACATTATGTATTATGTTTTAAACATGCAAGGCTCATATTATATAAATTATACATAGATATTTTCCAATGAAAATAAATTTCTTGCAAAAGCATTGTTGACCAACATATTAAATTGCTTTTAGTATCTTATAGAAAACAGCAAGTTGCATCCACATACATTATTTCATATTTCAATACACAAAGATACCAGTGATTGTTTCCTGTATTTTAAAGCCGAATAAAGGTTGTTTCCCTTAGCGTCAAGTATGGGACAGCTGATACCTGTAACAGAATTTCTCGTTACAGTCATTACAAGAGTACCCTGTAGGGCCCAGTGTATCGATTGCATGAACATTTCTCTTCAGAGCATTTTTTGTAGCAAAGTTTGATGTACACTTACTTAACATTTTTAACGCCACATGCTTGTCGCATCTAAAACATATAATGAAATTAAATTCATGAATGATATTATAGTAGGGACTAAGAAAGAGTAAAATATTACAATCAAAATGAAAAACGCCATGTTTTGATTTGTGAGTCTTGAATGAAGTTTGAGGTGCAGTTTCTAATTCAGGTCTGAATACATCACGTTTGCATCCATTTATGTATCGGTTTTATACGAAAATATATCACGTCTCATATGTCATTTCTTTGTAAATCATTGACAAAATAGAAATTGATTTTACAGAGATAAAAAGTGATTTAATAGTATCAGGTTAAGATTTTGATATATTTCACAAAGTTATTTACAGATACTTGATGTTTATATTTGATGCATTTTCAAAATGACGCCGTTTATCTGCAACTATTCTGAAAAAGCAATCTATGTTTTCAACAGATCATGGCTTTTAAAACATTATTTTCTGAAATATTTATTTTTTTTGTCTAAAGTTTAAAGATTGTTGAAGAACATCATGTTGTTATAATTTTAATTTTTGCTCTTGTATTTTATTTTCGCCCTTTTTTCGAACACCTACATGATGTGCATATAGTAAACTATGCCTAGTTATACCGATACACTTTTATTTGTAGCAAGAAAGGTTTACATAGCACGTTTCCAGACCATTCTATTTGAAAGAACCTGCACTAAAGACCCGCCCACAGCAACGGTAAGGGCGTATAAGTTGGGTGGTTCCATGAAATATTCCTACTTGAATAATCTTAATTCAACCTTAGGATATGTTGCCTGCTTTTCAAGTCTTTTGACGTCTAATCTGCGATATACAGGATTCATAACCTCTGTTCTCCTATCAAAGTTCTATTTTTACCCGATGTATGTGTTTCTAAACAAACCTGTTGTGTGTCAGAAAGTGAACTCAGTTTCTAACAAAAACATCTACTCAGTCGGGTTAATTGATTAATTTTTATAAATACTTGATTGATATGCAAAAATATGTAAATATTAAAACATTATAATAGCAATGTAACACATCAAAAATCATATAATATATTAGACACTTATTGAACATCATAAACTAAGGGTACCTGATATGATCTGATATTACCCTCATTATTTTGGACAAAATTTAAAACTCAGATCGTGTTTAAAATAAACTCAGTAAGTTCGCATTTCTTAATAAACTGTTCACTATAAAATGTAATGAGATTTGAAATGTACATTTTATTTTAGGACTATCCTTTACATTTTTCTTAATAATGGCGAGAACTATCTTTATATTGAAACGTACCCGGGGTCTGCTAGCCCGGACACACTTCAATATCGACACGTGGGTTCTTCTCAAAAGGGAAAATAGGGACACAAGGACTAAAAGATACGGACACCTGAAATAAGATTAACACAACAATTTATTAAATATACATTTCACAAACAATAAAATTGGTATATAGTATATTCTTTGGATGGCTCTGGCTTGGGCTCCTCGTCTTAGGTCAGGAATATTCTTCTGTTACGTCTAGAATAATGTATAATATAAGATGTAATGAAAGGCTTGACAAATACGGTGTCACGTCTTGCCTGTGGTCTGGTACAAATTCTATGGTAGGAATTACCATGAAATGCTATAAGGTTGATGGGGTATCTAAAATGGTAACTACAAAATACAGTGGTGTTCTACCCTGGTATATGGGTATCACTATAAAATATGGGATTATGGCTATGGAAACTTGGTCTTCAGTCAGGATCTATCATAAATGGAAAATAATGCCAAACTGCCAAACTAGATGATTTAATATAAAGCTTCTATATGAACTATTACTGGCACAAAGTATTATATACCTTTCTGGTGGCTGGAGATACATCCATATTCAATATAGTATAGGTGTGGTCTGGTGGCTATCTACCAAGGTACTGACAATTTTGGCAGATTCGGGCTGCTATTTATAGTCTGGGACGCTGGGTGGCTAGCTTGGCTAGGGTGCCTAGCTTGGCAGTATCGTCATCGTCTCCGATGACGTCACTGCCTAGCTCGCGCGGGCAGAAATTTAGCCAGCACCAGCTGCCTTGTTTAAATTGGCAGCGTGTGGCTAATTGATCATAAAAACGGCTACAACGTAGAATATAAGTTATTTTAAGTAATATAACCATCGTAAATATTAAAAGGATGAAGTTATCTATGCATGCAGTGTATTTATTGATGATTAAAAGTCGATGTCATGAAGTAGAGTTAATTACTTCAGTACTTGAGTAGTTTCCGGATACGGGATACGGGTTTATTTTCGGACGTAAAATGATGGGCTTGATCGTTACAATATTTCATTTTAGAACTATCCTTAACATTTTATGGCCAATGAGATTCCCAGATTTCATATTGTAATTTAAAAATGACCACTAAAAACTCTTCTTTTATTCAGTTCTTTCCTTTAAATTTATCAGGAAGTCCAACTGAAATCAGACCGGCATTC
Organism: Ruditapes philippinarum; assembly: GCF_026571515.1. Lineage (NCBI taxonomy): Eukaryota > Metazoa > Mollusca > Bivalvia > Venerida > Veneridae > Ruditapes > Ruditapes philippinarum. The sequence continues at coordinate 53,062 of NW_026853695.1, read as the reverse complement.
GACCGAAACAACACAAGAAATAACAACAAACAATCCAAATAGCTTTATAACTGTTAGCCCGTTTAATTCTTCTAAACTCATTTTTTTTCCAATAAATTACTTAAAGGAACTAAAAATGAAGATCTACAAAAATTCAGTCTTTTCAAGTTTTCATTTTAAAGATTGATATTTTAATATCTATCGAATATCTTTCACCTCTTTAGGGTCAAGACAGGGTTTAGAATTAAAGGCCCATTTCTTCATATCTTTAATAGACTTTTCATATTTCTTTTGAAAATTCATTCTGTAGCAAATGTCACATAATGCTCTTTGGTAAACTGGCTTATATCCAGTGGAATAATACTGGTTCTTTCTCTTTAACATTTGTGCTATGTCAGCAACTGTAAGGCTTTTCAGATACATAGCCAGGTCTTTTACCGACTTGAAATCATCCGTAGAGATATAAGATCCTTCTGGAAAATGTAGTTTAGCATCCCCAGGAAGACCACCACGTGTTATCATGATTGTGTTGTAATTGTAGTTTTCGAAAAACTTTTCTGTGAAATAATCATGACAGAAAGCGTTCTCAAATGCTAAATAGAATAAATACGATTTGTTCAAAATTTGAAAACAATCGTCATCATGTCGGAAATGTTTACCGCAATTCCATTTCTTCCCGCCACAAAGACCTAATATGGTTAAATTAATATGTTTATTGAGCTCTTTGACATACTCCTGTCGTTTAGCTGTTGTCGTGCAGTGTGACGCTATCATCAGAGGCGTAGGGGTCTTGTTACTAGCTATTGCCTCGTAATCTAGTTGAACGTCCACAGTACGTTTTCTTATTTCTCCGTATGGAAGATAGATATCGGTGTTATCTTTGTTATAAGTCATTGTCCAATTAAAGGCGTAATTATTTTTGTACCACCAATTACTTCCCATGTGATACAATTGTGGAGATTCATGGGCAGCAAATATCCAAACTTGTCCATTTGGTCGCGTAAAGTTTAGTTTCTTCGGAATGAAAATTCCATCATAAATTACAGCATCACTTCTAACGGCATCATTTTTATTCAATGTCAGTTCACAGTTATTCCATTCACATTTCTTAAAATCACATGCCATAGCATATTTTCGGTTAACTGATATAAAAGGTGACGGATTGTAATAAAGAACTAAATATTTCTTTTTGCTAAAAGGCGGTGCTTGTGAGGGTACTGCTGAGGTATGATTTTCTATCTGAAATTAATGAATAAATATGATCATTATATGCATTTTCAGTAAAATTCAAAACGATATAGTGCGGGTAGACTTTACATATAATATGCAACACCAAAAAATGCAAATTTATGATTTAAAGATACAAGACACTTCTGTGTCAAAAGATATACATATAATTTAAGTATATTTTCTTAGGAAAAATGTTGATTATTGAATGATAAAATTATTAATATCAATTTGTTTTCTAAATAACTCTTTATCTCACTTATTTCATATTTTTGACAATGTTAACCTTAAAGCTGCACGCCTCCAGATGAGCAAAAATATTCTAATAAAACCAAACCTGAGAAAAAAGAACTAAGATTTTAGGAAAAGTACAAAAATTTAAAATTAAAATTTTTAGCAATAACTTACATGTTTTGTGTATGATAAATGATCTATAAATGCGTTACTAACGCAGTAAGGTTAATTTTGCATATTTGACCTCTTTATGGTAATTTACGTGGGTTATTAGTGCCATTGATAATGTATAAATTGCATTATTTTGATAACTCCACAATATTATACTGTTAAATATATTTCCAAATTTTCATTAAAATAAAATGAATCTTGAGGCGTGCTGCTTTAACAATTTAGACAAAAGTTGTTATACCACGTTTTCGAATCTTTTCTTGATCTTTCCCCCAACATATTCACGGGACATTTCAAGGTACAGCAGGACTGATAGAGCCAAGGATATCACAATCACTAAAAGATTAAAAAAGGTATTATTATACTTGTAACATACAAAAGGAAGGTGCATGTCTATATTTAGTGGTAGTTAAACAATTTGCATTTGATTGAACAAAATGTACATTCAAAGGTTCAGCTATAATCATTCTTACTTTTTTATTTTTTTTTTATTTTCTTTATTATTATTCTTTTTATTTCTTTCTTGCAAAAAAATGAAGTTTCAACAAGAAGATCTGCGGAAAGAAGAAGTAATACCCCGAGAGGATTGAAAGAAAATCCAACATATCAAAAAGTTCAAATTAGAAAACTTGGTTATATTGTATCCCGTTTAACATAATGAAAAATAATCATCTCTCGTATCTTCTAGCATCGTAAAATAGAAAAATTGACTATCTAAAGAACGCCCAAAACGACAATATTAAAAATGTTACAAATTCGGTTTGATTTAGCCTGTAAAAGGACGGTACTTATTTCAAGTGCAAGTTACTGTCCACGCCCCATTCGACTCTAGCTAAGTTCAACATTAAACATGAAAACAATGGTGAAATTTCGTATTAAAAAAAACAACATTCGCAAATGTTTTATACGTGGTTATCTTAAATTTGCGATATTACTTTTTCGTGCCATTTTTTGAAAAGCGGCGTATGGTTCCGAAGTGGAAGAAAACTTGTGCCCAAGACTAGAAAACAAACGGGGGAAGTAATGCACACTTACCCCTAACCACTAGAAATATATTAATTAATGATCCTCAAAGATCAGAAAATAACTTTATCAAACATTTTGAGATTCACTTTTATCTAAAGATTGTTGAACGTATGCTTAAATTGCTACTGTATGTATATGTATTTTTATAAAGCTCTTAAATATTTAAACATGTCATATATTATATTAATCACTAATGAACAAACATATTTAACTCATAAGTGTAAAATATATACAAATTTTACTTCAGCAAAAATAATTGTTTTTCTTCTTTGTTTTTGAATGGATGCGTAACCTCTCCTCGAACAAACTCGTATTGTAAGAAAATATCTGTGCTATTTTGTGGTGTAACATGGTTTCAAAACGAAGATGATAGCTATATTTTAGTAAAGAGGATCTTATCCCTTAGTTTAAACTTATTCTATTTACATGTTTTACATATCAAATATCATACAAATGATGAGAAATATAACAAAAGGCAAACGTGTTGGGCAATAAGTTCTAGCAACCTTCAATTGTGCCCTTCCCAAAACTAAGAATTATCGGAACAAATACTTTTAGGGCAAGAAAGATTTAATCCCTGTAATGTATTGTGCGTGCAAAAATATTGGAAATTAGAATGGCTGTATAATCCGAAATTTGATATGACATCTATAAAGATTTTCCAACTGAAAACTGACTCGCTCTCTACCATGCATACGATGTTTTTTTAAGTTTACAAATCTCTGAATAAACTAAGGCATATATAAATAAATGTTTTTAGATTATTACAAAATCAAAGGATCAGCTTTAAAGACAATACTTAAATTGTTTCCAAAATCGTTTTCTCTTTTTAAATAGACTTCATAGAACGCCGCCTTACCTTGTTGAACTTGTCTATCATATTTTACAGACGATTATCTAAACAAAACTATGCAATTGATGTTGGTTATTGTTTAATATATTCTCGTTTTTTTTTTAACATAACCAAATCATTTAAGATGGCATTTTTAACAGCTAACGTACATGGACTGAAATTTTATCAACTAAAACAGCTTCATAATAGGATCAAATACAACAGATATAAAACAAACACAGAAAAAACATCATTAAAAACAAAACAAAAACATTTATGAAAATCTTAAACCCTCATAATGGTGTAACTTAGAATGACTCATTTCTTGCTAGTCAATAACTAATTATCTGATACTAAAGAAAATAAAAAAAGAAGCGTTTATTTAACTTTTGGATGGGTGTTTAATTTGTAAGTAAAGAAATTTAAAATGCAGGCTTTGAGAAAAAATTTGTCAATACAAATCAACATAAAAGTGTTTTTTCCAAGACATTTTCAGAAATAATTACTGCTCATTGTCCAATATATTACAGTACGATAACATGTTAATATGTACACGTACTAGTTTATGTGAACGTTTAAGGATTTAACCGTTTTAAAATCTAATAAATCAGGAAGTAAAAAAAAGGGATAAATAGCTGGTTCTCTTTCAAAGGTACTTCACAAGAGACAAAATGAACTTACCTTTCTTTTCTGCATACAAACACACTTTCATGATGTTGTCCTGCTTATTAAGTATGTCGCAACTTCCTTCTAAACTGAACCTTCTAAAATCAAAAACAACAGTCAACCAACTGTCGCATCTACAAAAAGTGGCAAAAATAAACGCTTTCGTGAATTATCAAAATATATTTTCGCAAAATAATGTGAAATAATTCAGTTAAATATCCTTAACATATTTCGCGTAATCTAACACTGAATAAATTAATCCTTCATTCCTTACAGAATTTAAGATCATTTATATATTTATATTTATATAGCAATTTAATTTGTTTGCTTTTTTTTTTACAAATCTTACTAACCGTTGATAGCTTAGCCATCAATGTTGCTACGTTTTTGGTGGTACTAAAACGTGACTACATTTGATTAACCATGAAAATATCGTCATTATGCAAAGGAGGTAAGGAATAAATGTGTGTCTTACGTACAACACCACACCTTAATGTTCGGTACGTGTGTATTTTAAATGTTTTTATTTGGAAATAACACTAAATAACGCAGATTTGTTCACTATTATACAGTTAAAATACGTCTTTATCAAAACTTAGAACACCTGTTTTAAGACAATTAGAATTAAGTGCAATTTCTATTTAAAAAAAATACAACAAGAAAATAAGTACAGAAAGTTTAAATAGGAATATAGAAAACTTAAGAAATATTACGAATAGGGAACAATAATTTATATATTCATATAACAATAAATCCTGTAAAAAATAACAATCAGAATTTACATCTATGGCTTAATATCATGCGCATGAAATTAATAGGCATTTTTGATAATTTTGTCAAACATTGTTGCTTCTTTGATAAAGGTCTTCCAAAATTGACATTTTCTATAAAATGTAATGCATACTAAGGAAAAACACACTAATGAACATTTTACGTCAAACATAATTTTAAACTTATTAAAAATATAAGGTTGTGAAAAGATTTAATATGTGATTCATATCACTGGGAATACTGTGTAGCAAATCATGACAACAGCAGATATAGTTGAAAAGATGCAATAAAAAATGGATAAAACCAGCAAGGTAAACAGTTAGATACAAAAAAGACAAACGTGTTTAAGAGAAGATACAGCTAAACCTATAACCAAAGAAAAGGAACGTAAAGTTATTTAAAAGCATTAAAGGGGATACAGGTAGGCTTCAAAAACTAAATCTGTGGGATAATACGTTTAAATTGAAGTATTTAAAAAGATAATTTTGTAAGACAAAAGTATCAAAAAGGGATAATACAGGTATAAAAACTTATTTGAATGGATCAAAACAGGCAATACATTAAAAGGGAAATTCAAAGGTAAGATTGTTAAAATGTTGAATTCGATGAAAAGCTACTTCTGTAGAACGAATTAAATATTTATGGTGAACAGTACACTCTCTTTTTATCTTGTGCTCTTGATGCCTTAAAAACCACTCTTTGCAGTCAGGCGTTCGAAATAGAAATTAACATTTTGAAAGCAGAACCAATCCCCCAAGTACTGTTTTATAGATAGATTTTTTTGGTCAGAAATCACTTTAAAAAGTTGTAATTAGTTATTAAAGTATGAACTTGTGGTTTTTTGTGTTTGTTGTTGTTTTGTGTTTGTTGTTGTTGTTGTTTTTTTTCAATGTTCACCCTTTGTTAAAATTTCTGGAAAGTGGAGTCAATGTTAAAAAGTTAATAATAATGTGATTTTATTTAGCCAATCAACACAGATCTTGTAAGTTGCTTAATCTCTTAATCTCCAAAGACCGACCGAAGTAAAAGAAAATCATTTATAACACCTAAAACAATAGAAATAATGACCGTGGTGCACTAGATATCTATAAAAATAAGATAAAATAGGTATATGACAACTTTATACAGCTACCACAAAACACTTACCACCTGCTGTTGCGTATAAGATATCTTTAAGCTGGAAAATTTATAATTAAAAACAAAATAAATTTCAATGAAGATTTGCAGAATCTACAATATGTTTTACCTGCCAACTCAGAAGTAAGCATTCTAAAGGGCCTTTGTGGCAGAATGTTTAAGAACGTAGATTTCAATCCGACTGACCCTCCTCGCTGCAGGTTCAAATCATTCCAGGGACTTTGGAATGTTTATGTGAGTTAACATACAGAAGGCCACCTAATTTACAGTGGTCAGTTGTTCTACTCTCTTAAATAATAAATTGTGTGACCTGATGTCTTGTTTAAGTCATTGAGAACATATATCCAAGGAAATAAGTTTGGGGAATCACGTGAAATAGTGCTCAACTACTCATGTTTTTGAAAAAAACTTTTATATGTAACATCTTTTTTATTGAGTCTTATATGTTTTGTTTTTTATTATCAAATGTGTTTATATTGTTTTAGCCATCTTACAGACATAAAACCAAGAGTGCAATTTTATATTATATTGTTGCTTTATTGCTCCCGAGGAATCACCTCTTTTTCAAGATTGGTATTTATTGTTACTCGCTCAATGTTTCTATAATACACATTATATAACGAAATAATAACTATTACTGACCAACATTAATTACGAAAGGATAGGTTTGCTATAATATAAAAGAGTTATATTAGAGCAAAGAGAAATTATAAGAAAATAATGCTAGAAAAAAGATCACGAGGAAGGTCGATGGAGGACGGGAAAGGAGATCAGCTGGGAACCGAACAAAAAACAGAAATGGGACACAAGGGTTAAGAAAGGACGGTCGATTTTATTAAAAATTCAAGAACATAAATAAAAGCATGGAAAGTTTATATCAAGTTTATTGTCCCACAAGAGGACAGATTCATTGTTGACTTTTATAATCCACACATGAAGCCGTCTGTACGTATAAAATTGTGGTCATTAGGTTTTAAAGCTACATGCCTTCAGATGAGCCGAATTATGTTTTAAAAATCAAATTTGAGAAACATGTACTAAGATTTAAGGAAATGTAATAAGATTGATTTAAGTAATTATTCATATGTAATTTGCGGTTAATGAGTGATTTTTTTCAGTGTTTACCACTATTTTTCTACTGCGTTACTAACGCGTTATTTTTGCATATTTTGACCTGTTGTGGTAGTTTATGTATATAACAAGTGTTATTTATAAGTCTTGATTGATTTAAGAAAATGCAAACAAAAACGGGGAAATCAAACATTAAAATTGGCAATCAGACAGCATGCAACTAACTATTAAAGGACCTTATCTAAAGACTGAAGTCCCTCAGTCGTTTACATAATACGACATTTCACTAGAACATAGTGGTTTAAGTTCATCTCTGAAAAAAAAACATTTCCAAGAAAAGGTAGGCAGTAACTTGTGTAAAACTGTTTGTAAACTTGCAGTTAATCATGTCCATCTTAGGCAATAAATATCTTAATGGTGGAATAAGGGGATGCATTGTTATACGAGTATAGTGCTAGTTTGGCTAGCTTAAGATATCATCCACTTAATATATACATTAATCTTAAATCCATTGTTATTATATTGCTAAGGTCGATACCAATATTCTTAGATGGCAAACTTCGATTTGTATTTTTTTTTTACTGAACTGGGTCATAATTGTTCTCTGTGTGACGTACATAACAACTGTCGTTGACTTCAAACCACTTGCCCCTCACCGCTGTGGGTTCGAATCCCGACAGGGACTTTGGATTCTTTCATGTGAGGAAGCTATCCAGCTAGCTTACGGAACGTCGGTGGTTCTACTCAGGTGCCCGTTCGTGCCTGAAATAATGCACGGAGGGGCACCTGAGGTCTTCCTCCACCAGTAAAGCTGGAACGTCGCGATATGACCTATACTGTGTCGATGTGACGTAAAACCCAAAACAAAACAAAAAAAAAAAAAAAACATAACAACTACGCTTGGTGAATAAACGTTTATTTACACTTTTAGAGCATTTACAAACATTTATGAGGTTTGATTGTAATTCTAACATTTGAAGTGCAAATAAAGTATTATTATCAATACTGTTGCACAAACTCCTTTCCTTTATTGCAACGTTACTTGTAAGACTTTTTTTCAAATGTTGTAAAAGTTTTCGTGTGTGGTATTTATTTCCTTAAGAATAAATAAAGTTGACTTTTAATCCTGATATTATAAACATTTGTCTTTTTTTTATAATAACCTCTTCATCAAGCATAATATGATAACTCGTCTACTGACTGCTTTTCTTTCCTAACAAATACATTAATATTGCGTTGAAGATTTTTATTTGTAGTTCTACTTCTTATTAGGTCTGTAAATTTTGTATGAAGCTCAAATCCAACTCTATCCATGCAAGAAATAACGTATTCTGGAGACTGGTTGTTGATATGAGAGTAACCCTGTTGTCCAGGCCTTGCCCAGCTCAAAATAACACCTTCTCGTGCATGTCGAACTATGTTGCTTACCAAGACTTCCTCATAGGCTTTGGGTACGTGTTCAGCTACTTCTAAACACAATATCCAATCGTAAACTGGTAAGCCAAACTGTGGTAACGAAAGGTCAAGAAATTGCACGAGACCACCGCTTGTTATCTCACAAAATGGGGCTCCATCATACGCATCATATGATTTAACTTGTCCTGTTTCAAGTATTGCGCTTTTAAATCTTCCTGGCCCGTCTCCAAAACTTGCAATGTTTTTTCCTTAAAACAATATAATCAAACAATAATATGCTTTAAGATAAATAAAAAGGTACTGCCTAAATAACTGGAACATGATAAAGGGATTGCGGAAAATTCATAGAAACACAAATAATTAGGGTTCTTTTCAATACACTCTAAAGACCAATTATCCGTATTAAATTGATTATGAATTTTGTAGCATTTTTTCCAACTCCTAGTACAAAGAAAAGCTAATTTTAATTATTAGATTACAGTAACTAAGATAAGAATATTTATTTCTTCATAAAAATGCGATAAGGTATTTCATAACCTTTCAAAACCAAACTACTGACTTCCAAAGTAGATACATATAATTCATAAAATTTATTTGCAGCATGATTCATTTAGTATATTGTCGTAACAATTTCCCTTAATTTTGATCTAAGTGTATGCTTAAAACAATTTATATTGCATGTAATATACATTAAAAATATATCCTAACTTTCGTGTTAATTTTTCATTTATCTGTAAATTTGTAGACTCAGATGAACATAGTTAGTTTGATTTCAATTTACCTTGAAAGAATTCAGCTAATCCTGCAGCAAGACTTTTGTCAAAGCCTAAATGTTTCGTTTTTGAGGCTATTGGGCACCATCCGCCTTCATCGGTCGTCTCCTCCCTCGCAACTTTTGTTCTGTTTAACTCCTTCCAAAACAGATTCAATTAAAATCAATCAATCCATATCTTAACGGTTAACAGGTTATCTAACAAGTCAAAACGATAGTTTAGTAAAACAGATGAACCAAACATGGTAAACGTAAAAACATATTTTGGATCATTCATAAAATGGATGTAATGTTAATGTCATTTCACTGACAAATAATTCCTGTTAAAAGTCTTTATTGTCAAATAACGAATGACTGGTCATCTACCAACATAATTACGTAAAATGTTTGAAATGGTTATCGGTGTATCTTAACAGAAATATCTTTGACACAGAAACAATTCATATGAATATGCAAGCACTTTAACGAATTTGTGAAAACTATTTTATTATTCTTCATATTTGATTTTAAAGTTATTTCACCATTCCCAAATAGCGTATTATTGTAATTGTCAACAACATCCGAAAACAATGTACAGTTTAAGCTCAACAGGCTGATGACATATTGTTTATTTTATGCATTTTTCTTGTCACGATACATTTGTTTCCAGTTTTAGTCTCAAAAAGTGTTTTTGATGTTGTTGACACTTCTATATTTAATCATCTAAATACGGACTAGATAGTTTGAGTAGGAAAAAAATAATAAAACAAACGCCTATGCTTATAATTTATGTGTATCAATTTATCTCAATCAGTTATGCAACACCGTATCAAAACGATGTTTCTATATCCACAAAAAAAAGAGAATTATATATAAATACTTTGTTTTTGTTTTCAAAGTAAACGTTACTCTACCTCGCATTTCATTCGCCCTATAATTTGCTGTTTCTGGTTAAGCAGTTTTGCTAGATGATTTCTCTGAGCTATCAGCATATTTTCATCCTGTCTGATATTGCTATTTGACCACGTGTCCATGTACTAAATGCAAATGAAAAAAAACCAAGTCTGTGTAGCTGAAAAGCTTTGTTAAATTAAGAAATGTCGGACTTTCAGTGTTTTTTATATAGTATTCATCAGCATGATCTACAGATTCGTCTTGCTCAATGCTAATTACTATCGACTCAAGCCCGACAAGGGTTAAGTAAATATACAGAGGATATTAGTTTTGCATGTAGAATTGAAATATAGTTTTTATTAAGTGAACATCAGATGCAATATTTTCACGAGTTGCGTAGCCACGAGTGAAAAAATAATAATAGCTGGTGTTCACGATTGAAATAAATATGAGTGTAGTTTAATACTAAAATTATTGAACGAGTTGAAAAAAATCAGAGGCTCGCATATTTTATTCAACAAGTTCAATAAATTTAGTATTGAATCTACATGAATATAATATTCTATTCATCACATATATAAAATAAAAACCAGTAAACTGTTAAAATGAGTAATTTTTCAATGACGCGTCTGGAGTGGAACGCTAACATTAGCGCGCTTTAACGCTATGTTTCTATATCGCGCAAATGACGTCACGTCACTAATGTAATATCGTTTTTATTAAATGGCTTTATTACACTCCTGCGCCGCGGTTTATGTGATAAATCTCAATATTATATGTAAAACAAATAAAGAAAAAATAATTTCATGCTTTTTAAGTGATTTTAAGTATTTTTTTACTGATTTTGCCTGGTCATTAACCAACAAAATTACGTAAAATTTTGAAATCGTTATCGGTGTATGTTTACAGAAATATCTTTGTCACAGAAACAAATCATATGAATATGCAAGCACTATAACAAATTTGTGAAAACTATTTTATTATTCTTCATATTCAATTTTAAAGTTACACTATTCTTCACAAGTGTGTAATTGTAAGTGTCCACAACATCCGAAAACAATGTACATCTCAAGCCCTAACATATTGTTTCTTTTATGCATTTTTCTTGTCACGATACATTTGTCTTCACTTTTTGTCTCAAAAAGTGTTTTTGATGTTGTTGACACTTCTATATTTACGTGACGCATTCTCCTTTGTGAGTCATCACATCATGACTTCATATCATCAATTTTGAAATAAAGGTCTGTTAAATTTCTCTAATTTTTCTTTGACATTTTTAACATGATGTATGAGGGCATCGACTTACTTTTCCTAAAGAAGCAAAATTTACACATGACGGCATTTATTTCTGCCTGTTATTCCATTTAGTTATGATTTTCTTTTCATCAGCATTCAGATATAGTCCGGTTACAGTGAAAACTACATTTTATAAATTTCACTAGTGGTTTATCAGAATATTATTATCTTATATATAACAAAAACACGGGAAAACATGAAATTAAGAAATATAACAACACTCGGACGAAGTATTGGGACAACCTTTTACAATTGCTAAGTAACACCTGGAAGAACCAGATAGATATTATCATACTGAAAATAATAATCTAAGAAATCATTTTCTATCATATATTAAGTATTTTGCACGTGGGAACATAAATGTCTCTTCATGCACTTTGACATAACGCAGCATTGATTAATTTCTAGAATTATCATTTGATCAGGATCGATGCTGTTCGCTTACAAACCTTATTACAAGTAGAGAAATTGATAGCGAACAGCATGGATCCTGATCAGACTGCGCGGCAGCAAACGCACTATGTTGGTTTTGTCGTGACACGGCTGATATTTGTTTTTTTATGTTATACATTAAGTAAACATCGTTACAGTGATGACAATTAATAAGTCCCTTAACAATCTTCTCACTGATTATATCCAATTTTTACAAATAAAGAAAATAAATTATTTTTATATCATATATTCTAATATTTATTTTGGTTCTTAAACCTAAGAAAACTTGTGAACACATTGTGTTTGAATAAAAGAAATTCCACCGACTTGCAAACATTCAAAAGTATTAGTGGATGGTTGTTATCAAGTAGGCATCAAACACTATCTATATGAGCCGCGTCACGACAAAACCAACATAATGGGTTTGCGACCAGCATGGATCCAGACCAGCCTGCGCGTCCTTGCAGTCAGGATCCATGCTGTTCGCTATCAGTTTCTCTACTTCATGTACTTGATATAAACATTCTATGTTTCAACTCTCAAATGAACCGACCAGGACATGGAAAAATTTTATAAATATATGTCATTTGATAAATTTTTTATAACTTTTAAGTATTGTAATCATCATTAAGACATATCCTTAATAAAGAAGGGAAAATAAGTAATGAAAGAAAGAAGAAGAAACACAAAGAAAAAATCTTAAACATGAATTCTGCGAACAAAATCTGCCTTTTTAACAGTAAATGTATGATTTATGTGAAAGTACTTCTCTTTAAATCTTGTTTTAGTGGTTATGAGTAAACAGTTTTCTGCCCCCACTAAACAAATTATGAGTGACCTAAAATTGAACTAAGATTCTGCAGGGCGTCTATAGTGTGGCATGTAAACGATTTCTATTATTGACATATAACACTCTTTTAGCACGAAATATTAGCTTACAAGAGTTATCCAGTTAACCAGTCTCTCTTTTTTGTGCTACACTTGGGGCTGGTCTGCATGTGATGGCCTATTTATTCTCTATTTTAAATGCTTGTACCCTACATGAAATCATACTATTAGCGTACTATATTAATTTTTATAGTTCATATGTATGAATTATTTCATTGTCGAACAAACGCGTATTTATTGCAGTCAAAAACAGTAAATTTTACAATGAAATTTATTGCAAAGAATATTACCCTTTTCTTCCAGTCAATGTCGTCACGTTTCTTCCACAGGATTGTCCATAACATCGTTATAGCCATTAAACATAGAAAAGCACTACAAACATTTATAGCATCCTTCCTAGTCATTTTCTAAATGTCAATATAAACACACAGGTTTAAGATTTTTTAGCAAACTTAATACCATTCATAAACATGTATCTAATCATAAGTGTCATCCGTTTTTATATAGTTAAATAAAGACGAAGAAGAAAACGTGGTATATCAGGACAATATACCACGATTAAGTTAGTCCGCTAAAAATATTCTTCCGAATAGTCACTATCAAAAATCAATGTATTTTCAGTAATCCTTCAAGTAGGTGCGACCATATACATACTCGTACTAAACGAAATGCATTTATGTACAAACATTGAAGTAAATTCGCAATATACTTATGCACTGAACTACACAGGACAATTATTCATTATTAACTGTTTATTTGTCATATTGTTTAATATACATACAAAATAACAGACCGACTTAAGAATACTTTATTTACGTCTGATGTTAATAAAACAAAAGGAAAAAAAGTAAAACAATTTGTGAATCTCGAACTCGTGACAAAATATTTGATCACAAGGAATGACGACTACTTTATCAAGTTCACTACCCTGATATTTAACATTAAGGTTCAAAGTTACTGTTATATTTGATTACGTAAGACCTGTTTTTACCTTTTAGTCCAGTGTTGAAGACTTTTGTGTACACATAAATTGAAACCTCACTCACACATTATCATAGACAAACAGTACAAAACAAGGATTATTAAAACGAGCACGTTATTTTATTTATTAATTATTTCTTAATGAGTATTCAAATACATTGATTAATTAAATTTGTTTATTAAAGAATGAGATTTCATCGGTTGTTATGGGTAGTGAAATATTACTTTTAACAATATGATTTTTCATTTAAAAAATCCATAATTTGGAACAAATTACTTTGAGGCAAATGGATCTTTAGAAAAGATACTCGGCCGACGTTAAACTGGTTGCCATGCATATATTGTTTCTAACTTTTCGATATAGATAAACAATACAAGCAATAATTGCATTACAATGACATGTTAATGTTTGTAGCTTAGAATTTTATTTTTTTTTGTAAAGACAGAACATATATTAAAAGCATTTTGATATTGATGTCTCTTCAAAGTAAGACAACATCTTTTTGATAGTATTTATTTAGGTGTTTCTATAACTGATTTTCACGTTTGACTTTACAAATTTTGTAATCATATGCAATATTTGTAATGTCATTTAAATAATCACATATAAGATATTGCAAATAGAAATAAGAGGATAATGAAAATTATAAAGTCAAAAAAACAATTAAACGTTTTATCTTTGGTTTAATGCAAACAGCTATGTTAAAAATAAAAACAAAATAAATACTGTAAATACTTAACCGGCCGTGGTGTTACAGACAAAAACAATTGTGATGACTAGAGATTACATAAAAGTGGGTCAATATCCCACCCACCATGTGAAGCCAAATTTAAATGCCAAATACAAATATAATTATTCATTTTGTACTCAATAATTCTGTAACTGTTCATTTTTAATATCGTTTTAAATTAGAAAATAATTGCTTAAACAAGTAAAGTTAAATCAAAAGGAAATTTGAAAGGGAAATACTGAAAGATGTATGAGTTCCTAAATGAACTTGTCGTGTGTCGGTAAGGGAACTAATTTTCTTATACAAAAATATTTACGCAGTCAGAAGACAATTCTATTAAAATACTTAATTTATAAGCAAAACAAAGGAAAAGGATTAAAATTGTATCAATTAAAACATCGAAGATCAGATTATTATTAAAGATAATAAACTAAGGATACTAATGACAGGAACTATCCTTTAAATTTTATTTTCATAAAATATACTTATAATTTATTGTTTTTTCATCATCGTGACATCGTTCCATTGTGTTTTCACCATCGTACAATCGTACGTCTCTGGTAAAGACGAAATAAAAAAAACACGATTGTTCAAGAAGAACACCGTTAACATCTGCTCTAATGTCAATGTCAAGTTGGCCATTTCTTAAAAAACTGCCAGTTTTTAATGACACAATTTCCATACATGTATTGTGAATAGAATTTTAAACATAACATATCTACTATGTGTGAAGTCAAAACGTGTTTATATTATATTGACAAAGAGACTGTGTAGCAATTATCACTATTTTATATCAAATTTGAAATAGTATAATAAAAAGATTATATTGAAAGAATCAATTTATAAAAGGGAAAATGACGTTGTAACAACAGTAATAAGTTATTGTCTATCCCAGGTTGTAAACGACTAAGCTGCAAAGAAATGGTACAAAGTAAAGTAGCCTGATTTTAAATCATTGCATTAGGTTAGGGAAATTTGAAGATTGTGCTACGTCATTTATTCCTGAAAGATTATTTTTTAAGTGAGAGCATAGAATGACTTAGTCTAGCTAAAGATAGAAACTTTTCGGAAAATTATTATTAGATTTTGCCGATTGTGTTAATTACTGGATGAGCTGTAATGTCACTAAAATTATGTATACTTCTACATTTCTTTAATCATAATACATTTCCTCTTGCACGTGTTTATGACAACTCTAGCATAAGCGAATGATAACTCAAATATTAATGTATGATAACTCTAGCATGAGTGTATGAAAACTCTAGCACGATTGTTTGACAACTCTAGCACGTGTGTATGATTACTCTAACAAGACCGTATGATAACTCTAGAATGACCGTATGATTACTCTAGCATGAGTGTATGATAACTGTAGCATAAGTGAATGATAACTCTAGCACGAGTGTATGATAACTCTAGCTCGAGTGTATGATAACTCTAGCACGAGTGTATGATAACTCTAGCATTAATGTATGATAACTCTAGCACGAGTATATGATAACTCTAGCACGAATGTATGCTCACTCTATCATGAGTGTATATGATAACTCTTGCATGAGTCATTGATAACTCTAGCGCGAGTGTATATGATAACTCTAGCACGAGTGTTGATAACTTTAGCATTAATGTATGATTACTCTAGCACGAGTGTATGATAACTCTAGCTCGAGTGTATGATTACTCTAGCACGAGTGTATGATAACTCTAGCAATAATGTATGATAACTCTAGCACGAGTATATGATAACTCTAGCATCAATTTATGATCACTCTAGCATGAATATTTGATAGGTCTAGCACGGTTGTTTGATAACTGTAGCATGAGTGTATGATAATTGTCGCATGAGTGTATGATAACTCTAGCATGAGTGTATGATAACTCTAGTATTAATGTATGATAACTCTAGCATGAATGTATGATAGGTCTAGCACGGGTGTTTGATAACTGTAGCATGAGTGTATGATAACTCTAGCACGAGTGTATGATTACTCTAGCATGAGTGTATGATAACTCTAGCATCAATGTATGATAACTATAGCATGAACTTTTGATAGGTCTAGCACGGGTGTTTGATAACCGTAGCATGAGTGTATGATAACTGTAGCATGAGTGTATGATAACTGTAGCATGAGTGTATGATAACTGTAGCATGAGTGTATGATAACTCTATCATTAATGTATGATTACTGTAGCATGAGTGTATGATAACTGTAGCATGAGTGTATGATAACTCTATCATTTATGTATGATTACTGTAGCATGAGTGTATGATAACTCTATCATTAATGTATGATTACTGTAGCATGAGTGTATGATAACTCTATCATTAATGTATGATTACTGTAGCATGAGTGTATGTTAACTCTAGCATGAGTTTATGTTAACTCTAGCATGAGTGTATGTTAACTCTAGCATGAGTGTATGTTTACTCTAGCATGAGTGTATGTTTACTCTAGCATGAGTGTATATAACTGTAGCAGGTGTTTATGATTATTTGTTGCCTTTTCTTGATGTTGCCCTCGATTTGTTTCGCTTAAAATGTCTCTATTATCATATTCTATCAACATGTTTAGTTTAAAGTCATTCTATTGAACAGTTTTAATTTTGCCTACATGTCTATATATGAAAACTCCTGAAAACGTCCTTCATATAGCAATTACTTTATTTCTAATACCACAAGAGGTAAATCATATAACAACACTGAATCTTTATTTCTATTCTAAAAATCACTGTACATGAATTATAAATAACATGGTATACTGTAAAACTTGCATTTGTATTATGTTGTCGTATATATTTAAAACACAAAACGAGACATCGGAGAAGTTATTGTTTTTTGGGGGGATTTTTGATGTTGTTTTTTTGTTTGTTTGTTTGTTTTTTTTTGTTTTTTGTTTTTTGTTTTTTTTTTTTTTTTGTTTTTTTTTTTTTTTTTTGGTATTTGTTTGATAAAAATGTTAATCGTTAATTGTTCCATCGAATTGATATATCTGACAATAAATTGATATATCTTACAATAAATTGATATTGCTTCCAGACAACAAATGCATTTATTTACCTGAGAAAAAAACAATAATTATATTGCTACAAATTTCCCCCTTGTTGCGAATGACAGCCTTTGGCCTCAATAAAAATCACATTAACTAGGACCACATAATTTATAATTCACGTCATCATACAATAATTGTATAAGATTAGTCTGACAATAAATGAGTATCAATTGTAATTGAAGTTAACATAATCTTAACAAAAACATAATTAGTAGTATTTTTCATCTAATACCTATCCAATCTGGTGGGTAATAATCATATTTATTAAAAAGGGTTGCTATATAACTTTTTGATCGAGGAAACTCTTTATAATAAACAGCTGTCCCTCCTGCTAGCCAAGCTCCCCACCAGCCGAATGTTCCTGCTGACACTATCACGTGATCACTCAAGGCCATAATTGCCAGATCGTCACCAGGATTGTCGAATGGACTTATATGGACATTTTTCAAGTTCTCTTCACACCATTTCTTGTCATTTGTAACCACATAAAATACAATGTCAGATGTGTTTTGTTGTAATATGTTCTTGGCTTTGTCAACAAATTTAGCATCTACTACGGCATATCCTCTTTTTAATCGTTCTGGGGCACTAAAATCCCCACGACGGATATGAATTGTAACCTGTTTATAGCCTTTAGGGTTAATAATTTTCATATACTTTTCAGCGTTGTGAAAATGTACAGATTTCAATCGTAGTGCGTTTTGAACAATATCTCGTTCTGTATTAAAATATCTCCAAGATTGAAAACAACCTACCATGGTAAAGTTGTGAGATTCTGCTTTAAGTCTTTTACTGAAGTTTCTATATATTGCCACTTCATTTGCATGAAGGAATACATTATTTGACAATTTTCTCTTCTTCAAATCAACAATATTAGGTAAGTCAAAGTACTTGTTTAAGGGGTACGATGAAGGAATAACTGGTATTAAATCATATCTATATGCCAATCCCAAAATTGTAGCAGTTTGAAACAAATCGTTGCCCGTTCTTCCTTCACTTTTAGCAATTGTAATAAAACGCTTACAGTGAGATGTTCCCGGGTCAGACAGAGGCATTCCATTGCTTGTATATTTCCAATAAAGATGAAAACATCGTTTGTTACTATACATTACACTGTCATTTATATAAACAAATTTCTTATTGTGCATCTCGTATGATGTAGTAATTCTGAGTGGTTCAGGTATAAGCACGTATGTTTCTGAACTTTCTGTAACGTAAGTTAATATGAAAATAAACGGCAACAGAAACAGCAGTAGCACTACACTTCTTATTCGCAACATCCTTTTCATTCTGATAAAGCTCGAAAATCCCATACTTCAGAGAGAGTCATTTATAATATATCCGCCACTACTTTGCTCAAAGAAAAAACACACAAAAACATTTCAGTGTATTAATACCCTTTACCGTTTTATTTAATGTGTTTCAAAATGCTACACTCTTTTAAATATCGATGTAAATCCAGAAAGTTTTAAATATTGACTTGTTTTAGAAAAAAAATATTGGACGTACAAAAATACCAAATTTTTTGTTAAATCAATTTAAATTTTATAAGCACTGTTCGCCGTTTTGAGGTAGTAAATATGTACAACGTTTATCACTAGATACCTTTTCATACAGCATGGATAAGTGTAGTATATATGTTGATGTGTAAATTTGTGAAAGCAATTAAAATGTATTGAAAATCTGCTTTCCTGGCCAGTGTGAATTTTTATCACCCCGTGATTGATTTATTTACCCCACTATCGTGATTAACAATAGAACAATGATGTAATGTTTAAATCCTTAAAAGGGACTTGACTGGGTTCTTTAAAATGATGGTATGTACTGGCAAGATTCGACATTTGTATATCGTATAGTCTAACAACATGCTTGCCAAAGTGCAAATCATTCACTCTTCCTATTTTACCAGAATATTTATTTATTTTTTTAATTTGCAAAATAGAAAAACAAAAAAACGACGAAAAAAAAAAAAAAAAAAACAAGAAAAAAACCGCCCCCCCCCCCCTCTAATTGGGTGAAAATTAACACTTTAAGCGGTAGTAGATTTAATGTATATTTTTTATCATCGTTTGCTTGTTTTAAGTGCCCAAGATGCTATCTGTGATAATTTTTAAATGTTTTCAGGAGCTCAAAATGTGTTGACATGCGTCTTAGTTACCAACTAATATTCTGTTAGTGACAATGGAAATAGAAACGGAACAAACATTTCAAAGACATTTTTCTAACCTTTAATTCATTGAAATTATGTACCAATTATTAACAATCATTTCACACGCTAAAACTTACTAGTCTATTTATGAAGAGGGATTTATATAATGTTATTGTATAAGATCTATAAAAATTCCAATCTCAACAGACCAAATTATAAATTTTGATTTTCCGTACCTTAAATAGAATCGGACCCATTTTCAATGACTATTCTGCGTTGACTATTAACAATAGTTGTATTTTGTTTTATGGCATATTTCTCTAATCTTTTTATTCCAAACATATGATTAAAAATACCCCACAATGCTAGGCAGATTATATAATATGATTATTGAATAATGAGTCAATAATTGTATACTATTGTGTTATACTATTGTGTGCTGTGCTACAACAAAATATAATATAAGGTATTTACTCAAGATTTTAGACTTTCTTGTTCGAAATGAAAATTATATAATGCTTCAAATTTTAATTCACCTTTAATTGCTCTTCTTTTACACATTGTTAGTCCTAAGTGAAGTTAATTTTTTGTTAAAGATCTTAGTTAAATGCTTTGATATTAGAATTTATCCTGCCAAAATAAAACACAAGATTAGTAAAATGCTGATATGATACTGCGAATTCCTTAAAGTAAATGTAGCGTTTGTGCGATACAAAATTACCCAAAATAAAACCCTACTAACAAGCGCAAATAAGCAACATATTTATGCAAATGAATGAACAAACATTTACTTGAGAATGTTTAAAAATTTATCGTGCCTTAGCGTTATTATTACATTTCGTTTTATATTGAAAATGAACAAGTATATAATTATAAACAATATAATAAAGGTTGAATTAACTCCTAAACATATGCAATTTTCAGTTCATTGTTACAGTGTTTTTTTTTTTCGAAAGGTTGTTATTTGTCATATTTTACTCGCTTCATTTAAGATCACCTAGTATTGTCTTTTATTCGTCTTCGTGAGTTATATATTGTTTGTCGTCAACATTTTCTTTAAACAAAATCTCTTTTATAATCAATGCCTTGATATAACTAAACTTTACAGGAAAAACAGTTGGAACATCCCTGTTTAAAGGTCCGGTCAGTTCACAGGGCTAAAGAGGGTTAAAAAATGTAAAAAGCTTCTTATTAGAAAGTTCAATGATCAAATCTTTGATATACTCTAGAGGTCCTCTAAAAAGTAACTCACATGATGTCTTTTTAGACAATATTGTTTCCGCTTTGGGACATCATGGGTTTCCTGATACTTATTTATCGCAATTTTAATAAATTTTCTCTGAAATCCCATGGGCTGGAGCATTTTTTAAAAAATAAAATATTACCAGGTAGACTTCAGTCAAGATAATGGTGGAAAGTTTTAGCATTACAACATGTGTGATCGGGCTTTGTTTTTGTATTTGTATATACATTGTAGATGTAAATAAGTACAAAAAAATTATATTGTGTTTAATTTGTCTGTAAAATATACTTTATCAATTATAACTTTTTAAAGTTCCAATCGGATCAACATACATTTCATTTTGTAATTGGAAATAATTGCGATAGGATTTAATACGAAAGATATAGAAATGAGCAAAGTTACACAAGAAGAAGACAGACCGCCTATTATCCAATAGAAAACTTAATGAAGGAACTTGTGGATGCAGTCTAATAAGAACAGAAAGAAATGGTACGAATGGAAGGTGACGAAACCACAACAAAAGAGAAAAAGGTTGAAAGATTGACAGTAAATATGAAACAGTGCCATATAAAGATCAATCTATATCCGAGAATTGGCAGATTAACAGGTTATTAGTAATATAAGTGCAGAATAAAAGAAAACTGGTTTAGAAATGAGTACAATAGTACTAAAACTGCTATTCTACACATTAATCTCTAATCTTGACTTGAATACGTCGAATAGACCTGATGTTTGTTTAAATATAGAAAATATGAATCCCTAAAAATCGCCCAAAACGGCAACATTGAAAATGTTGAAGGCTCGGTTTAATTGAGCCTGTTCATGAACGGTAATGGAAAGTGCAAGTTACCGTCCACGCCCCCTAGCACCGGTTTAAGCAAAGTTCAACATTTTAAAATAAAATGTTTAAAGTTTGAATTAGGAACATCCGCAGATGTACTCATACAGCGGTTATCATGATGTTCAGTTAAATAATATAACAATACTGAGATAAAATATTTGGTAAAATAATAATAATTTTGTTTATAAAAAGTAAGTCTTGTTAAAGTTTTAGATAAAATTTTTCGTAATTTATTTTAATAATTCATATATTACATTATGATATCCGTATTATTATTTCAAAATGTATATTATTATTATTAAAAAAATATAGATAAGATTTATAACATCCACAAAGGCACAATAGTATAGATCGGACGTTATACAAATTAGTAGATAAGAAGAACTGAAACAGAACATTATTGGCATTATCACAGCTTCCACGCTGTTATTACTGTCGTGATAACAAAGAGCTTGATAACTATAATGTTTTATTCACAATCCTAAGGCAATTACAGCAGTTCAGCAGATCAAACTAAAACTTAGCTCCAAACAAACCCATAATCGTTGCTTTAAATTGTCAAAAGAATAAAGAAGCGTATTGCATGTACAAATATTTCGGGTAGTTTATGTATAAATATATCAGAGAAAAACGAAAACACTTTATATGAATACGAAAATATGGTGAACCATTGAAACACTCACTGGTTAGAAGCCTAATATTACTAAAGACTTGATGAAGCAAACAGGAAAATTATAGTTCAAGCGATGCGTGCTTCACTTTAGTTTCGTAGTTATGTATTTATTACGTACATCGATAAATTGTGCTTTTTTTTCTTCTTGTAAAATACATTTCGTTTGTTTATTTAGAATTAGTGTAACCCTATACCCTATACAGCAACTAGATATTAATTGTAACACCATATGATACGTTTCGTTTTTATGTGTTTATTACGTACATTGATAAATTGTGCTGTTTTTCTGATAAAATGTACATTTTGTTTATTTAAAATTAGTGTAACCCTATACAGCAAATAAATATTTTTCGGATCTACCATAAGAACTTAAATCAATACATTTTAAAATGTTGGAAATGGAAAATATGTTGAAGTAAGTATAGAAAAAGTTTTCTTGCATTATTTAAATTATCAAATGTGAATTGTCTAATAGACATGCAGATTGCAAAGGAAAACAATGGTTAGGTTTGAGAATGACAGCGGTCGAATGCTTGGTGTCTACTTATTTTCCTGTACAGCAGATAAATAATCATTTCTCAAGGGATTTCAAACTTTATTTGAACTTCAATGAAATCATAAAGAATTTAATCCACATATTTTGTTTCTCAAGCAATATTTTATAAGAAAATCAAAATGATAGATTCTTTTTGTTTGATCAATATTTAAAATACTTACGGTAAATGTGCCCATAATAGGCCGATCCACGTGAAACAAAGTTATGTACACAACAAAAAGTTCACATGTAATAATACACAAATGACAGTTTTGCCAAAAAATTAAATAAAGTTGTGAAAATAAAATGTAATGACTGAATGTTGCTAGCAATACCTTACTAAACGTAGTTGCCGTGCTATTTGGGAATACTGTTTTTGAAGCCCATTGATGACATATAAGTTCATCTTAGACAAGAAAGATAAATATAATCTGTATATTATGAAGAGAAGTAAACAATAAATCAAAGTTCCTATTTTGGAACATATTGGATACCGGAGTTTTTTAAAACTACTGATAAAACAATTTTGGTAGATAGAGTATCACTGCATTGTTTTACAGGTTGAGCCGGAGAAAAATGTACCTATCGTTTGGCTTAGTTGCATGTTTAAGTATCATTTACCTGCAGACATACTTATCCCCTCGTACTGCTTTACAAGCAGAAACACCTTTGTGAGTATTAAATTTCTTTATGTATATTAGAGCTGATTTGAGTTAAATAACAATAAATAAGTATTTTCTTACAATTCAGGAGACCGATCAAGCTAAAATAATTGAAAATTTACTTGTAATTGTTATACGCTTACAACAGATATCAATACCATAAAGATAAAGAAATAAAAAAGCATAGTTATGTCATTGTGTTTGTAATAAAATTGTTTGTTTATTGATTCCATTCATCAATACAAAATTACAATACATATATGCCCACCACGGTCTTCGATTAAACAAAAGTATATTGATAGATTATATGATTTATAAATCTTATTACTGCCAGTGCTCAACCAAATTTGTATTTCTATTCATTAACAGATTTAAATATCATGATGCATTTAGAAACCCATTGGAAAATTATAAACAGGGTGTAAGATGCAATGATAGTTTGCTAGCTGCTGAAGTATCGAGCTCCGTAATTCATTTACAAGGTAACTAAAAAATTACAAGTTCAGACACCTTTTCGTGTTTGTAATTTTTTGTACCTGGTTCCGGGAATAATTTTTGATATATTTCGTACATATATTTGCTTTGATATTCATTTAGAATTATTTATATCCAAAACCTTAAAAGTAATAAGTAGTACACAATAAAAGTTGCCTCAACTTCTTTATTATCAATTTCTTCACTTGTAAGAATGGTTTCTCTCACATCGCGCGATATACTCACAAGAGTCGCTGTTCTTTCCTAGGGCCATACATGCCAATTGATCCCGGACATTATGATGAGTGGTCAGCTGTGTCTCACCACTTATTTTGAAATCATGTAAGATAAGTATTTGGTCACTTGCCGGGACATTTGATATTACTAGTTAGGTATTCAGTAACGCAGGTATGGTGGACCGACAGCTCTGATATGACCATAAAATATTAGTACAAAAGTGTTTATTCTTCAATGCTTATGCACGCACAATCATTTATATTCAGGTAAAAGTTCAGTCGTTCTTGGAGAATATTTTCGCTTTTCTGTTGAATTGTACAATGGATATGGCAAACCCAAGGTAACTGGAGGCGATCATTTACGAGCACGACTATTCAATGACCGCGTAAAAGCATACACACCTGGTACTATTTTTGACCATGGAAATGGCACATACACAGCAACAGTTCAAGCACTATGGATTGGACAGGCTCAGTTACAAGTTGAAGTGTTGTACACAAAAGAAATACTTACCGCTGCAGTCCGTTTAAGGAATATATGGGTATAATTGTTTTCTTATCACATGATTATAAGTGTCCTTTTTTTAAATTTTCGTTAAAAAAACAGTTTCTATCGATAGACATGAAATTGCCTTTTCAACAACATCTGAGTAGGTTTTATTCTGTCCTTTCTGACGATTTTTGTTGTTGTTGTTGTTATTGTGCGGCAATAGTTTTCTAAGTAATTTTAGTTATCTTATTGGAATACGTGAAAACATAAAATCCGACTGCACCTCATTCAAAGCAGGACGTGTCCATTGCACTGCACTAATTTTGAAATGATTGACTTATATGAATCAAATGCTCAAATGTAAGCATTTCAGTGTTTGCAAAGAGAATGAACAAATAAACTGCATTCCATTCAGTTTTGTGTAAGTTGTAGTAAATCATATTTTGTCTTTAGCACGTGTCATCAAACTCATTTATTAGCTCACATGAGCTAGCTCATGGTGAGCTTTTAGGATCGTTGAATGCCCATCGCCCGTCGTCTGTCGTCCGTCGGCCGACAACACATTTGTTCGTTAGCACTCTAGGGGTTACATTGTTTCCTCAATCATCATCAAATTTGGTCAGGATGCTTATCTAGCTTTTTATCTAGGTAATAGCTCGGTTAAGTTCGAACATGAGTCAGCTCAGACGAAAAACTAGGTCACAGGAGCTAAAAATAGAAAATCATTGTTAACACTGTAGTGGTCACATTGTTGACTCAATTTTCATCAAACTTAGTCAGGATGCTCGTTTATGTAATTGCTCAGATGGGCTTGGACATATGTCATCTCGGAAAACTAGGCCATAGGAGCTTATACTAGAAAAAACCTTGTTAACACTCTTGTGACAACTGTGTTGATCCAAATATCCCTGAAATTGGTTTGAAAGTTTGTTTTGATGACTTCTATATCAAATTTGAATATGGATCACCTGGGAATAAAAATAAGGTTACACCGCTCGAATATGTAAAACCCTATTTTACACTCCGGTGGTTACATTTTTGACTCATTTGTCTGCTCGGATAAGTTTGAACATGGGTCAGCTCGGATGAAAAACTAGGTCACAGGAGGTAAAATATAGAAATCTTGTTAACACTTTAGGCGCTACTGTTTTGATCCAAATATCCTGGAAATTGGTCTGAAAGTTTGATAAATGTTATGTCAAGTTCGAATATGGGTCACCTGGGTTCAAAAACAAGGTCACATCGCCAAGATATGGAAGAACCCTGTTAACACTATAGTGGTCACATGTTTGACTCAATTGTCCTCAAACTTGGTCAGGATGCTTTTCTAGGTAATTGTTTGAACAAGTTTGAGCTTTGGTCATCTCGAATGAAAATCTAGGTCACAGGAGCTAAACATAGAGAACATCTTCTTAACACTCTAGTGGCTACCGTTTTGATCTAAATATCATGGAAATGGGTCTGAAAGTATATTTTGATGATTTCTAGGTCCAGTTCGAATAAGGGTTACCTGGGGTTAAAAAACTAGATCACACTCCTCAAAAATTCTTGTGAACACTTAAGTGGTCACATTTGTGAATCACCTGTCATGAAACTCGGTCAGAATGCTTGTCTTTGTAACTGCTCGGATGCGTTCGATGGTTCAGGTGAGCGATCTTGGGCCATCTTGACTCTCTTGTATTTTATCCTCCCGCTTAACCCAATAGAGAGAACTCAATCCCCTCGAGCGAAGAGTGACAACTGGTCTCAAATTTAATGTTTAATGATCATTTTTCCCTCCATTGATTGATTCTCGAAATAATGATACTTGCATAACTAAAGCGGTCGGCCATTTGCGGAGAGTAAAGTAATTACTGGTTAGCTATCCAGGAAAGCAGCAAAAGGCAACCGTCCACAGAGTATTGCCAAAAGTGTGTTCCCATCGGCGTTAAAATATTCATACAGAAACCCTACAAACAAACAAACTTATCTGTTGTAGGACTTTGACGGCATCAATGCAATATTTACGTACAAGAATCTTTCTGACAAAACAGCATGTGGTCCAGATTATAAAATAATATTAAAAACATTCTAAAACATCAAAAGTATGCGATTTTTCTTACTGGAACAAATCACGACCATGGTTTTGCGGGAGTCCGAAAGGGAAACTTTCATGTAATCATTGGTCATCCGTTACTCGCCACTGGACAAACTACACCAGAGGAATAAGTAAATGCGAGGACGAGTTGAGTAGAAGGTAAATTCTAATTATAAGGACAACAAAGAAACAACTACTTTAAATACTAATTTAAATATATTTTCAACATAAAATTATGGTTTATTAGAACTGACTAAATACTTGTACATTATGTCTAACTAACAAATAAAAGCATTATGTTGACAAAAGTAACAATAGGCATAATGATAATGTTGACAAAGGTAACAAAACAACGATTTTCAAATGACATAAGCCAGCGATCTGCTCATTGGCTGTATGTTTTTAGTTTTTGTATTCTATTCATGACTGGCTTCTGACTGTTCATCCAATCTGTTGTATTAAATGGCTTTCACCTAGCTGTAACACCGATGGGTTTGCATTTGCAACCAATACTGAGTCCGGCCAGCCTGAATGTTCATGCAGAATGGCCAAGCTCTATACCGTGGCTGAATTGATCATAATAAAAGACCAATAATTGTTTCCATCTTTCATCAACATTGCAAGACATTAAATCTGCAAAGAAAATACTATTAACATCCATGTAATAATTATTTGGATTTTAAAGGAATATACTCCTACTCTGCTGGGGACAACTAATTCTACTCTTGCGAAGAATAAAAACAAGATCAGCAAGCACTTAAATGCTATCTGATCATAGCCTGCAATGCAAGCACATCTGTATTGCCTGACAATGACCTGCACAGCCAGCACATCTGTGCTGCCTGACAATGACCTGCACTGCTAGCACATCAATGCTCCTTGATCATGGCCAGAACTGCGAGCACGTCTGTACCGTCTGATCATGGCCTGCACTGCAAGCACATCTGTGCTCCTTGATCATGGCCAGCACTGTCTGCCAATCAGTGTTGCCTGGTCATGGCCAGCACTGTCTGCACATCATTGCTGCCTGATTATGGCCTGCGCTGCTAGCACATCTGTGCTGCCTGGTCATGGCCTGCACTGCCAGAACATTGTGGTGCTGCCTGATCATGACCTTCACTTGCAGCACATCTGTGTCGCCTGATCATGGCCTGCACTGAAAGTACGTCTGTGCAGTGTGATCATGGTCTTCACTAGCACCACATCTGTGCTGCCTGATCATCGCATGCACTGCCATCAAGGCAGGCACTTCCAGTACATCTAAAAATGTTTATTTGTATTTCGAAGTTGATTATTTGCAATATAAATGTTTGTAAGAAATATATGTGTGTCTTTTCCCAAGAGCAAATTGCAGAAGGACATTACTAACGGTTTAAACACCAATGAAAAGAGCAGTATAAAATTTTGTTTTGGAATATTTTATTCTGGTTACATACACTTTACTTGTGTGATAAATCAGTTTCAATTCTTTTGAAATTTAGTCATAAGAATATGGTAAAACAAAATTGTACCGTTTTTATCTTTGCTACAATAGATATATGTAGGTATAGCTTTATATACATCAAGAATTGTTTTGATATCATGCCGGATTAGATCGTGTTTATACTTTTTTCAAGTGATCGCCACACGACCATACCACGAAACATAACCGTACAAATACTGCCAAGAACTAATGATGCAAACAAGACTACGTTTCAAGAAGCCTATATACCTTGTTCTATTTTCAATAAAACTAAATTATGGTTCAAAGAAAAGCCTACAGGATATTTCTACAATAACAGATGGATTCTTTCGCATTGTAAAGGTAAGGTATCTTTTGTGGAATAGGAAGATACATACATTTTAGAGACATTTTATATTTGAAATGTAGATTGTTTTTACTGCTAATAAATTTCAGAATTTTACGATTTAAAAATATAGATTATACAACTTTGATTTGCTTGTTGAGGACATCTGCTCCAATGTCACAATTACGATGAAAAGATCAATAATTTATGTCGTTTTACTACGATTTTTTTGTGGGGCGCCCATGGCTGAGTAGGTAAGGATGTTGACTTCAAACCATTTCCCATTTACCGAGGTGTACTCAAATCCCACAAGAGACTTTGGATTCTATTTGAGCTAGCTGGCTATACGCAGGCGCCTCTCATGCCTATAATAATGCACGAAGGGGCACCTGATATCCAGTAAAATAGAGTGAAATAATAATCCCTAAAGAAAGAAAGAAAGAAAGAAAGAAAGAAAGAAAGGGTGTAAATTTCCTTCTGATCAAAAATAATTTTCAAACATGGTATGGTACATGGTTTTCTGTAGTTGTTATGTTTTTAATTATGTTTTCTTCTACTTTATAATATCCAATTTAACAGGTATTAAACACTTTGATGGACAATGCTTAAGGAATAAAACCATTGTGTTTTGGGGAGACTCTACTCTCTTTCAGTGGTGTACATATTTAATGGAGAAACTCTGCCCTGGTGGTAAATATGGTTTTTATGGATGGAGCAAACTTGAAACGTGCACAATATGTAAATACAACGTAACAATATGTTTTCTAGGACATAGTATTCCAGTTTTTGTATTTAGAAAGGCGAATATGTATAAGTTTTTCAAAAACAATACATTGGAAGAATTCATTAAATCAAGACCAGGAAATGGGAAGGATCTTCTCCTAGTGCTCCATTTATATCTTCATATCCAGCAGTATCATTTGGATTATTATGCTGCACATATTTTGGAATTAAGAAGGAGTTTAGAGCTGATATTTGAAACAAAACCTAAAATCCAAGTGTTTATTAAATTACCACATACACATCGGAGAATGGATGTTGGGAAATGGCAACTCCGAGTAAATGATTATATTGGATTAATTTACACCAATATCTTGCGCAATACATTTAAAGGGCTCTATGATAAAATAACAGCGCTAGACCAGATGGATGCAACCGTTGCTATACGCAATTTAGATATACATCCATCAAAAGCATTTATCGGCGAAATGATTAATCAGTTTTTAAGTTACGTATGTATTTTCTAATAATAAAAAGTTATGATACACAAAATATTTGTTAATTCTTATTTTTATCTAAGAAGATACCTTAGCAGGAATACTCATACCAAAATATATATTCTCATATCTTCTCATATGTTCTTATTAAAAAGACCAAGGTCGTTAGTGTTCTTGCGGTGATTTTCTTCTATTAGTGATCTAATAATTTACACACACTAGACCATACAGTCACGAAAAAATACTGTACATGAAAAAATGCACAACTGTATATGAAAAGAAAAATCAATTAAAAGAAACACTTTTAGGCGTACACTTTCATCATTATGTGGCAAAGAAAACTCTTTTCCCCACACAAAGATTTTAAAGTGTAAAAAACAACTTAAACACGTATTTTGTCAATGTGACCAAAATCAAATAATAAAATTCCTACTTAAGATTGACAACCCCCACGATTTCTATGATGATCTATACTAGGCACGGTGTCATTTATTAACATCGATGGTCGAATAAAAGACAAAAGGAGGGCGTTTATGGCCGAGTGGTTAAGGTCGTTGACTTCAAACCACTTGCCCCTCCCCGCTGTAGGTTCGAATCCCGACAGGAACCTTGATTCCTTCATGTGAGGAAGCTATCCAGCTAGCTTACAGAACGTCGGTGGTTCTGCTCAGGTGCCCGTTCGTGCCTGAAATAATGCACGGAGGGGCACCTGATGTCTTCCTCTACCAGTAAAGCTGGAACGTCGCGATATGACCTATACTGTGTCGATGTGAGGTAAAACCCAATAAAAAGCAAGATCAAAGCTATGAAAATTTACTTTTTTATTTAAAACATATGAAATGTTATAATCTGACGCTGAAATATCTTAAAATATAACCATTACGGTAGAAAATTTGGCCTTTGATGAGAAGATTTGTAGATTTATAATAATCAATATTACTTTTTAACTAATACATATTTACAATTACACTTTCATCAATTGTCCGTTGCAACAGGAAGATATAATCATGTTCCATAGTCTTAATTGTCTGAAACTTGAAACTTGAAACTTTTTATTTACTTAAACGCCTATTTTTACAAAACATTCATATTCAATGGCGTTGTACAGCAATAATAATGATAATAAAATACTTCTAATAAAATACTATTAAGAAATGGTTACAGTGTTATGAGCAGATATTAAGAAATTATTGAATGATTTTAAATGAAAATGAGTAAAATGGTATCAATTCAAGTTAAGAACATATCATGCATCAAGAATAATAAAAAATTGATAAAAGATTACTAATATCACATTGAAAAATCACTTTTAGAATATACTACATATCACAGCTATGAATTTTAAAATTTCAAACGTCATTTGCGCTTTTTCACTTTTGAATTAAAACAATTTGAAATAGTCCCTGAACATGTGGGTCTTAAGATTTCTCTTGAATGCTTCTATAGTGTTACTGTTTCTGATTTCTGTCGGTAATTGATTATACAGTTTAGGTCCAATGTAACTAAAGCTACGGTCTGCGAAAGATTTTCTCTTATTGAAAGGAACATTGTAACAATTGTCAACACATTCTGATGATCTGAGAACTCGTTTTGCAGTCTGATCAATGTTGAAGAATCATAATAGCATTTCCTTCTGATTGACTTACGAGGAACCTTTTGTCATTGCAAAACTTAAACGATTCGAAAAGGTAACGCCATTAAACGTAAAATCCGGTTCATTTAAGCAGAATATGTGTATTTTGTCAACACAAATAGAAACGTAGATAAACTACTAGTTCATAAGCTTAATAAGTCTATATTTGTAGTATATTCTTTTATTTTCAAAATACTTTAATATCACTGATTAATTATAATTAATATAAATGTATGATGAAAAGACGACATATGATTGTCTTTCTATTAATGCTCGTTTGTATATATTGGATTTAGAGGATTTTGTTTTTCCATTTTTGTTGCAATATTCATTTTACGCTGTTTTGTGCTATTAAAGTTTATTGCCGTATTGCTATTTTATCAAATGATATATTTGATGTTTTCTTTTGTATACAGATTTTACATTTTTCTGGTATGAATTGTACATCACAAATGAATAAATACTTATTAAAAAAAACTCTTTGTAGAGGAGATACTTCATGCTGTTATTAATTCTGTGTGTGTTAATAAATGTCTTGTTTGCATATTCTCTGTAATTGTCAGTGCCTCTAAACATTACAAAAAGTATAATCACAACCAGCCCAAATGATTATCAGAATAAAATGATACTAGTATTTTCACTGTCATGCGTTTTGTGTTATATGTTATATTTTCAAACACATACTTTGTGGACTCTCTATTTATTTATTCGATGACCCTCTATGTGCATTAACGGTGCGGCATGGCTGTATCAGGGGTTGCATTCTTTTAACTTTGTTTTCCCTTTTTTCCCATTTTACAATTAATAAAGAATCGACATGTCTTGTTATATAAAATTATCCTTAGATTACAATTTTGAATCATGAATCGATTTTCTATAGAAATAAACTTGATCTTAATGGCATATTATGATTTAAATACCATTACATTAATGGCTTTATTCAAAATATTTTTTAATAACAAGGAATTGCATGATCATGAACATGAATTATATCATTTGATAATACATTATTATAAAATTGTTCATAAAGCAAGAACAAAACAAGCAAATATTTATAAATTTTATTTAAGTATAACATAATATAATAGTTGGTGCATTTTATTGTCTATAATTATTGTGTATGTTTTCTTATGTAAATTTGTATTAAATATATATAAATATTTTCCCAGCACCTGACACTAGGAATTGTTCTACTGATTGTTAAAATAATAATGTCCTGCTCTGTTGAAATAATTATGAAATAAAAATTATGAAAAACAAGATCAAAAAAGCAAGAATGATTTCCAATGCACGCATCTCTTAACACAGAACCACTTGCAAGGAGCCTAACAGGACACCAAACAGGACATGGCACAAAAGCTAAATTACTTTGTAAACTGGCCAGTTAGCTTAAACAGTTACAATTTTACCGATACAAATGAAAACCTTAATGCACTAATAAATAATCTCAAAATTCAAGCATCACCTTCCATCCATGATATCTTAAAATAGTTTGATATGAGTGAGACTTAAACAAGTGTTTGAGCATCACACTAAATACCGTATGATATACTGAACATGATGCTTGAATAATCCATAGCCGTTTCACCAGCCGAAATGCAGTATATGACGTATAATTCATCTCGTCACACTCATTCTATATGATCATGAATGGAAAATATAGAAATCGAATAAAAATGGTTTTCTACTTTGTGATCATGATTTCATTTCTGCAAATGTCGAACACTGTGGTAAGTTAAATCAGTTTGATATCTCCGGCTAGTGAAATCGGAAGAAGGGTGTGCAAATTGCATTGTTTGTCCGTTCCCCAGACAATATCTTTTGTCCTTTTGTCTGGATACATATCTGAAATGGCAGGTAAGATTGAATTATACAATCATTTATTACTATATAAGCTCTTTATAATTCCAGTTATTCTTAATCTCGACTTTAATACAATCAGTCATGCATTGTGTTAAAACAATTGCAAATTTATCTCTATAACTGCTTTAAACGAAAGGTTTACAAGGCTATCTTGCAACGATTTCTGTTTAATTACAAAAAAGATAAATTTATCTGCTCTACACGTCAGTAACGACAAAGTTTGGTATGCGTATTTAAATCAATATAGAATAATTAAGTTGGTAGAATCGTGATAGTTAAACAACCCATCAAAATTGTTTGTGCTACCAAGTATGCCCTTCCGTATCCAGTGTAGATTGTTCAACTCAAACTCTGTTCTGGTCAGAATCCGGCTTCGAATGTGCACTGACTTATGAAAATCCTGAGATTCGAAACTGATCTCATAAAAAGTTGTTTGACCACGAGACCAGATTTTGAAATCAAGAGAAAAGAATGTCATAACTTACTGTATTTAGTTCTCTCTTTTCTCATGTGATTGACTCAAAACGATCAAAGGTTGTGTATGATTATGACTTACATCACGCAAAGAATAACTCTGTAATGTTTTTCGAGAATAATATTCTTGTACTTATGATTTAGTTATAAAACTGTTTATTTTTACTCTTACCTTTATTACTTAAAATTTATTCCATACGTCTGTCTTTTATCATTTAATAAATAACGTATTGAAGTTTCATATTAAAAAATAAGAATTAAAACATAATTCAAAAGAAATAAAATTAAACAAGAAAATTATGATTCAAGATAAGGATATTCACTTGATTGGGTACAAGAGATCAGAACCTTATCATGCGCAATTTTGAATTAAAACTGATTAAAAACAAGAGGGCTATGATGGCCCTGAAGTCGCTCACCTGTATATAGGTCCTCGTAGCGAGGCCATTTTAAATCCTAGGGCTTTTATTTGAAACAACTTGGTAGACACCCATTGGAAGATGTTTCATGCTAAACATCTAAGGTCTAGATGGTCAAGATTTTTTCTTTACACACATAGTTAAAACAATGACACACCTGGGGCGGGGCCAGTTTGGAACCAATGGCTTTTATTTTTGAACAATCTTTGTAGACACTTACTAGAAATGTTTCATGCTCAATATCTCTAGCTTTTCGGATTTTTCGAAGAAGATTTTTCAGTTTTTGCTATACACATATAAGGAAATATCAATGACCCCCGGGGTGGGGCCAATTTTGACCCCAGGGCTTTTATTTGAACAAACTTCGAGACACTTACTAGAAAATAGTTCATGCTTAATATCTAAACTCTAGCTATTTAAGTTTTTTCAAAGAACATTTTTTAAGTTTTTGTTATACACATATTAGGAAAGTGTATGACCCCCGGGGCGGGGCAAATTTTGACCCCTGGGTTTTATTTGAATAAACTTGTTAGACACTCACTAGAAGATATTTCATGCTTAGTATCTAAACTCTAGCTAATTGGTTTTTTTTTCAAAGAAGATTTTTTAAGATTTTGCTATACACGTATAAGGAAAATCAATGACACCCGGGGCGGGGCCAATTTTGACCCAAGGGCTCTTATTTGAAAAACTTGGTAGACATCCATTTGAACATGTTTCATGCTTAATATCTAAGCTCTAGCTCTTTGGGTTCTTAAAAGAAGATTTTTAAGTTTTTACGATATGCATATAGGAAAACTCAATGACCCCCTTGGGCGGGGCCAATTTTGACCCCAGGGCTTTTATTGAAACAAACTTGGTAGACACTTACTAGAAGATCTTTCATGCTAACTATCTAAGCGCTAGCTCTTTGGGTTTTTTAGAAAAAGATATTTAAAGATTTTCCTTTCAGTTACCATTGCAACCAGAGTTCTGCATGGAATGGAATTCTTTGAACAATTTTGTTAAGGCTTCACACAAGGAACATCCCTGTGACGTTTCATTATGACCTGCCTTATTGTTTCAGAGGAGGTGTCGTTTTAAAAGTGTGAACGGACAACGGACGACATACGACGGACGACAGACGACGAGTGATCCTTATAGCTCACCCTGAGCATATGCTCATGTGAGCTAATAGAGACAATAACGTACAATAATATGCTACACATTTTAAACTCGGCAAAAAATGCTTTTTAAATAGACCTACTTTTCATCAGAGCTTATGGTGATGTTCAGGAAATAATACAAACAATGATATTACACACATAACGAGAAATAGTAAGTGTTCCTTTTTTCTCAGGAAAGGAGAATTTATTAATACTTTTTGATGAATTTTCTATTTATTCATATAAATATAACATTGAAGAAATATGTTTAATTATTTGCACACTGTTATGATTTATTTTATCGTAAATCTGATAGAAAGTATAATTTAGCATTAAATACACATAAATATACGAAAATAGATTAAACTGACAATTTTATCGTTACATACAATTTACATTTACAAAGATACGTGTTTCAATTAAAAGAGTAATATAACGAGAAATATCGATGATTCATCCGTCTCTTAAATGTAAATTATTTACTTTGTGTAACATAATGCACCATTTTGAGAATATATTATCAAGGATTTGGAGTATGTGCAGTAATCAATATATCTGAAACGTTGAAAATGGAAAAAATATGGAAGTAAGTGCAGAAAAAAATACCATAGCTTATTACTTAGTGTCATAACGAGAAGTGCATATGACATGAAAAGCTCTACTTAAACAAGACAACAATAGATCTGTTACGAAATGGCTGATTGGTTCACTGATAAAAATACGAATTTTCACCATTATAGGCTTACTTTAGGTTCCGAAGGAAAACATCTGGTTGGGTGCGGATGAGATAATTGGCTTTTTCATTTCGTTTCGTACAGCAGATTCTCAATTATTTCTCGATTGAATATGCGTTAAATTTAACTCGATCATTTTCATTAATTGTTTTATACAGAAAATGTTGGTCTTTGATCTTCCAAATAATGGAGTATCATTTCACTGTTTTACAGGTTGAACAGAAGACAGATATACCTTTCTTTGGGGTTAGTTACATCTTTAAGTATTATTTACCTGCAAACATACGTATCAAATCGCACAGATTTACAAGCAGAAACACCTTTGTGAGTATCGATTTTGTTGCTGTGTTTGGAAAATATGTCTTACGTATTTCAGAATAATGTTTACAGATTACAAGAAAATTATACTCACTTTCAACAGCATATATTGTACAGTGACGTAAAACCAAATGAAACAAACACACATTCAAAATGTCATGTTGTGTCCAAATCGTTAGCAATACTACTGGTATTTTCTTCAACATATGCCATATTTCGAATGAAATTATTGTGAAAAACACTTTCATACAATAAGTATTGTTTTTTATATCTTGACATTCCTGGTACAAAGTAACTCCCGGTGTAAAGTACCTTGAAGATAGATGTGTATTCTGTTAAAAAGACAAATTGTACATTGCTTTAAAGTCTAATCAGAAATAATTGTAACTGTAACGTTGTAACAATTTGAAACAGAAGTAAATCCTTGATAACAAATATTGTCTGCAATATCAAAAACTTTATTATCAATGTAAACTGTCTTGACTTTCGAGATTTGCGTGTTTCACTTTTGGTCTTCTTAATTATATTGATTTTAGACTCCATTGTTTTGAATATGTGTATACATGGTTAAAGTGATCCTGGAAGATATTACGATAGGTAGAAAATATAACCATATCATCCGCAAAAAACAAACATAAATACACATTATTGATAAAAAATTATAATCTGATAAATTATTGAGGTTACTATTTTTGCACTCATCATTTATAAATAATAAACCCAACGCTGAAAGTGGCTCTCCTTGGTTCAATACAATAGATATTTTGCACATGACAAACTCTTTTCATATACATGTAATGCCTTTATCATGTTCAAATTTTTACTACTTATTCCCTCTTTTAAAAGAATTCAACAAATCGAAATATGCTCCTCTATTCTAAGTTTCGAAGTCTTTTCCGTAGCTTATTAATTCATGACACAAATGCTTTTAATCATGCATCACCTTTTCGATAATTCAATGTTATGAAATTGATCTTTTTTTCATATGTTATACCAATACACATCTGAATTAATGGATCTCGGTCCATTGACTGCGGTCTACTGGCCTAAAATATCTAATTTGAAATCCTACGAAGATCAAGTTGATCACGAAAAAAAGAAAAACCAAAAGGATAATAAAGAATAGTACTAAAAGTTCAATCGATGATCTATTGTAAAGAAAGTTAAATCGATGATCTATTGTAAAACAAGTATTATCAAAGTATTGCAGGCAATACGATAGTTTAAGTTTTTAAATTGTCTTTTTCGTAGTGATGTGTTTAGTTTCCTCGCCAAATATGGAATAAGTTTTATACAACAGAAAAGAATAATATCAAATTTTCTCATGATGAATATGCATAACTATTGTTTAAACTTTTTGTCTATTTTAAGTTATTTTTTTGTAAAAGTTCATTTTAAGGGATCTCAGAAAACAGTTTTTTTAGGAACGGGACAGATGGAGGGAAAATATTTAATCCTCCCTGTGGTTGTAACCAGAATGTGGCATTTTAATAGAAATTCTCTTAAACTAAAGAGGAGATAACTCTTAAGATAAAATGCTCAACTTATGAACATTGTCATATATGATGTAGGTGATTACAAAGAACAATAATCTTTTATCAAAAGTAGATTTATAGTAACAAAAAGGAAAAAAAGAAAAAGAATGTGACATTGATTTATAAAAGACAGCTGATAGTTAAAAAATATATATATATTCAAAGTTCAAGATGAAAGTAATTATGGAAAAAATGATACACAAAACTGACAACCTTTTTTTCCTGAAAAGTTCGAAAAAATGATAATTCTGAACATTGTCACATATCATTTGGTTTGTATCAGAAACATATATTTGGAGTTTGAAGTAGTTGCCTTAAGACATAACTTGGTTATAGTGATTAAAATGTAACTGCGTAAAATCTCGATGCGGTCGCCGGTACTGTACGAGTAGGATAGCTCTCAATGTACTAGTATAGTGAAGCTTAAAATGACGTGCATAATCTCCATACTCCCGTCTATCTATATTTCAAGTTTCACTAAACATTTTCAGATCTTTAAGAGTTATAACAAATACTGCTATATGTGCATATTTAGAGTCCATGTGTTGCCATAGCAAGCACATTTTTCAACTAAGGAAAAAAAGACTCAAGACTGCCATCTACCAATGGTTTCTTTAAAAAAACGTTCAGTCCTGTTTGTGTCATCACATGATCCAGTTTTTATAGACGTTTATCGTGCTTCTTTTCCTATTATAACCGAATGATATAAGAGTTTTGTTCTTTTTTGTTCTGTTTACAGTAAGATGGCCCCTTATCCGTCGCCGGTAGTGCGGGCAGACAGACAGACGAATCGAAACCAGTAGGAGACTAATACATTAATTCGATATGCAATTAATATAATATATCAGCGATCTATAAAGTTATAATAAAAATCTGTTCTGCACCTTAATACGACAAAAAATAGAAGAAAAAAAAAATATAAGAATATATTATTTAATGCTTAACCGTTTATGTTCGCAAAACAAAATAAAAAATAAGACATTCTTACTTTGGTCTATAGTTTGATAATAATAATGAAAACAAATGACTGACTTTATGCAATCATATAACCTTCAAGTGCGCACCACTTTTATTCTTTTTCATATACGTGTTTGTTGACAGGTTAAAATCGCTTGATGTATATAAAGATCCAATGGAAATTTACAAATCGGGCGTAAGATGCAATGACAGTTTGTTAGCTGCTGAAGCCACACGTTCTGCTATTTATATACAAGGTAAATAAATTGATATATGTGAAGTCCCTTTTTACGTTTGTTTTGTATTTATTTCCCGTTCCAGAATATGTTTGATTTTTAGCAATATGCCTGCTTATTGCATTTGGGCACATTCATTTTGAATATAAAAATGGCTTAAATGTATATACTAGTATATATTGCATAAACAATTTTGTCAAAACGAAATATGTATCTCTTCTTGTTTTGAAAGGCTTATGCACAATAATTTGAATTCAGGTAGAAGCTCGGTCGTTCTCGGGGAGTATTTTTGCTTTTCTGTTGTACTGTACAATGGATATGGCAATCCCAAAGTCATAGGAGGCGATCATTTGCGAGCAAGACTATTCAACGAGCGCCTAAAAGCATACACACCTGGTACTATTTTAGACCATGGTAATGGCACATACACTGCAACAGTTCAAGCTTTATGGACTGGGCAAGCGCAGTTACAAGTGGAAGTGTTGTATACAAAAGAAATCATGACCACTGCTGTTCGTTTAAGGAGTACATGGGTATAAATGTCTTATGAATACATGGTTATCTGTGTTCCTTTTATAATAATTATCCTGAAAATACAGTATTGCTGGTAATATTTAAACTAATGGGGGAAATATCATACATAATCATCATGATTATTATGTCATAATCATTATCATCTAAGTCATCTCCAATCAGAAAAGCGGAATTCCTATCATTTTAATAAACATCAATTTTAACAATTGTATAAGTATAAAATAAGGAAGAGCTTTATTATTAAAAAATAAACACACCAGAAATCGAGTACTTATGTTGGCGCTCTAGGCGACAATATGCATGCATTGGTCTTTTCCCATTTATTTCACATAACGAAGTCTAATTCAGCTGAATTTGTATAACTGACCTTTGTATAATTGCCTTGTCTAGCTTTAAATATGGAATCGTTCTTTCCCTGTATACAAACAACAAACACATAAATTTAACTACCAACAATATACAGTTTAGTCATACAGCACAGATATGTACACAGGCCCTGTATTGTGAAAACTGACAATTGTTGATTACACTGTTAATTGTTGATTACGAAGTTTGTCATTAGTGGAGATATTGTTAATCGTTTGTAAGGTCTCTAGGAAAGCAAACCTCCGGGATAAAGTAAATATATATAGGCGTCAAAAATTCAAAATTAATATTGTAGGACTTTGACGGTATCAAAGCAATATATATGAACAAGAACCTCTCTGACAGTACAGCATGTGGTCCGGACTATAAAACAGTTCTAAGACATTCTAAAATATCCAAACTATGCGATTTTTCATACTGGAACAAAACACAACCTTGGTTTTGTGGGAAACCTAAAGGTAAACTTTCATGTAAACATTGGATAACAATCACTCGAGACTGGGCGAATTTCACCATAGGAATCAGCCTGTGTGAAGAAGAATTGTGCAAAAGGTATATTAAAAATTATCAAATAGCGCAAAACTCTCAAAAATTCTTCAAAAATTTCATTTCAACATGAATAGACTCGTTCATGAAAAATACTTGTATTTTGAATTAATAAATGATATTCATACCTATTAACTTGCAAAATCTCTCGGAAAAAGAAATATAGAATAATGAGTATTCAAACGACGATCAAACGTATTTTCCATTTTAAGTAAACGAAAGTGACACATTAATTTATTAACCGTTTGTATTGGTGTTGCTGAATTCTGTTGATGACAAATCTATTGCTTTTTTTAACATGTTGTATTAAATAGACCTAGACCCTGACCATAGACTCTAAGTGGTAGATACTTTGCTATTAATACAGAGTAAAAACCGCATTCACAACGTTCAATTTGACCAAACTCTGAAGAATGAACAGCTTAACATTTCTTTCATAATATCCTAAAATTTGACAACAGACAATTTGATTATTCCAAATAAAAATGAAGCAGGTTAGGTGTTTTCTTTTCCTGATTATTATGTTTGCAGTATATGAGGCAACGTGTAAACACACTTTAGACTACAACTAAATAATATAAACACTAGATCTTTTTTTTATCTTTTCATAATCTATTGTTAGAAACACGAATTTCGGAAATACAATATATGCTTATATATCCTGTGACTATATTTTTATGGTTTACATCATAAATTTGATGCTCAAATGAAGATTTATCAATTTTGTTTGTTCAAAAACAGCGTTATTTGTAATTACAAAATATACATTTTATGTAAATAAAGG
The DNA here is from genome assembly GCF_026571515.1 of Ruditapes philippinarum. NCBI lineage: Eukaryota > Metazoa > Mollusca > Bivalvia > Venerida > Veneridae > Ruditapes > Ruditapes philippinarum. The sequence continues at coordinate 11,581 of NW_026853695.1, read as the reverse complement.
AAGGTAATTAGAAATTTATTTTCTACAAAGCCAAGTATTTCAATAAGAAATTAATGCATATATTTTAATGATTACTCCTTTAAAACATTTGCAGTACATGTTTAACATATTCTTGCATGTTTTGAAATAGTTTTAGATGAATCAATATATACATATTGAATTTCACTACAGTATCATTAACATTCAATTAAAACCATAACTAACTGCAATAATTTTGATGTTAGCTTTTCACTAATCTTCCGCTTTCTGAACCTCTATTAAATGGATATATCCTTTTTGCCCGGACAATTATGAATTTTATAGATGTCAAAATCAAAAGATTAAATTCTAGCCAAAAGTATAGACCTAGTCAGACTTTGCAGATGTAATTGTTTGCGTGGCTGTATACTAGTATAGAGTGATTGTTAAGATATTGAAAATCTCATAGCATTTCTAGAATTCCTATGTTCACAATGCTTAATTTTAAAATGATAGGCATGCCCACATGTGACTTACAAGTGAACTCTTTCCACTGGTTATCGTAACTGCAATCTCTTTTTTCATAAGTGAATTAACTTTGTGTAAATCAAAATATAACCATGACCATTTTGTAGCATATCATAATTTGAGTTTTAAAGTTAGCCTTCATATTCCATGCCATTTGATTATTGTCTGCACTGCTCACTGTTAAGTCAGAAGATATGAAAAAAGTATCCCGAAAACATGATAAGCTTGTCCTAGTTGAATGATTGAGTCAATTCAATATAATTTCAACTTGGTTTCTATTCTGTTACCTATGTTTATTGTGCATTTATTTACATTAATTCCATTATATGCCATATACACATAAACATAAACTGTAGCTCTATAGTTTGGTGAACCCTTTTATAATGTATCTTTTATTATATTCTACTTTTGATTTCATTCTGATGTTAGTTATTCTTCGTTATATTTAGTCTGATCTTAAATATCCAGCTATATTGAAAGGTATCTTTTCAAATTCATAATTTTGTTTAATTGTTGTCTTTGGATTAGGTAACAATTTTATCTTATTAAAGTTTTTTGAGTGTGTCTTAAAAGTGTATATTTTTTTATTCTATGCTTTTGAGTGGATTACAGATTTAACTGCGTGAAATGTATATTTGGTATTTTTACAGTGAAAATTATCAAAATATAATTTCACACTTTTCAAAGAACAGACTACTTTTAAAGATTTCCCCATGTGTTACCTCACTTTAATTTTCGTTAACAATTTGGACAAATTCAGGCCTCGATTTCTGTCAACAATAATTTATTGTCCGTAACAATTCTCGAATATGTTTTCTTCCTTATGAATTGATGTAAAATTATCAAAACCATATGAAAACATGATAATAGAATATCCTTATAACTACTTCCGCTACTTCGTGGAAATAAGCCCGGCATGGTGTCCATTTTTTTATCTTCTTATCTTCTAGAATTGTTTGTCAACAATAATTTATTATCCGTAACAATTCTCGAATATGTCTTCTTTCTTATGAATTGATGTAAAATTATCAAACCCATATGAAAACATTACTATAGAATAGCCTAGTATCTACTTTCGCTTTTTGCGAAATAAGCCCGGCATGGTGTAGATGTTTTCTTATCTTTTAAATTTTTTTTTTTTAATTTTTAAAGCAAGCGATCATGCGTATGTCTTGTTTAAAATAGATAATGTCATCGCCATTTAACGTTTTTTTTTAATTTCTTTCTAGCACTAGACTTCAAGTATTTATGAGAAGTCATCTGAAATTGAGGCTTCCAGTGAGGAAAACAGATTTTGATTTTCAAGTTTATATTAAGAACAATCATTTAAACTTGTGCGTAGTATAAGCATAATGTGAAAAGGAAATTTGTTTGTTGCGCAAGATGTTATTTCATTCCATCTTTTGAATGGCTACGTTACTCGTAATAATACATGTAGTTTTTGTAAATGGTAAAACAATTTTCTTTTACACAAAAACAAAAAACAATGTTCTTAATATCTATGAACCCCGTAGCATGAAGCAGACAAAATTACAGTTGAAATAAAAAACATAATATGAATAAAAATGTAGGTAAGAAATGTATGTGTCATGAATATTCCATTGGTATATGTTTCATAATGTTATGTTTCATGAATGTTTCATTGCTATATGTTTCATGAATGTCCCATTGATATATGTTTCTTGAATGTTGCATTGATATATGTTTCATGAATGTTCAATTGGTACATGTTTCATGAATGAATGGAACATGCAGAATGCACAAAATACTTACGCAACTTTTAATTATGTTTCGGAAATAACGGACACATTCTATGCTAATTCAATTGAGAATCAACTGTCAGATTATTGAAACAATATTCTTTTACTGTTTTAAAATTTTATAAATGATATTTAATAGCTTACACCCTTAAGACAGCCAGTGGAAAACATGATTGAAGCATAGTCATTTTTGGCTTAACTTAAATAAAGTTCAAGAATTGTTTTGATTACATGGTTTAAAGCATGTTTATTCATTTTTCAAGTGATCGTACCACGACCATACCGTCGAACATAACTGTACAAACACTTCCAAGAACGGATAATAAATACAATACAACGTTTCAAGAAGCAAATATCCCTTGTTCTTTTTACAACAATACTAAATTATGGTTCAAAGAAAAGCCTACAGGATATTTCTACAACGACAGGTGGATTCTTTTACATTGTAAAGGTAAGATATCATTTGTGAAAAAGACACATACAATGTAGTTGAACTGGAGAAAAGTGTGACATTTCAAAATGTTTGTAATATTGTACATACCTTTATTCTTAAGACTTCAACCATTGTTTATTCATGTAATTACAGATATTTTGAAACTCTGTTTTGCTTATTAGTGGCGTTTGTTTCTGTCCGAATAAAAAAACAACAACATTATTTCTATTAGATGATTTTTCTGTTTATAACATAGGGCTTGGTATGCATGATGCAGGGATGATATAAATCGTGTATATATACATGTATATATATATATTTAAAAGGGGGGTGTAAATGTATTATCGAAGGGTGATACCAATCTTTAGTTTTTATCTGCTATCAAAACACAAAAATAATTTAGATATATTATTATTTAATTTATTGTTACATATGTTATGTGTTTTGATTAATGAATTTTAACAGGTATTGAACACTTTGATGGACAATGCTTAAAGAATAAAACCATTGTGTTTTGGGGAGACTCTACCCTCTTTCAGTGGTGTACATATTTAATGGAGAAACTCTGCCCTGGCGGTAAATATGCTTTCTCCGAATGGAGTAAAATAAAAAAATGCACCATCTGTAAATACAGCATAAACATATGTTTTCTCGGACATAATATTCCAGTATTTCAATTCTGGAAGGAAGATTTGCATAGTTTTTTTATAAACAATTCCTTTGAAGATTTCATCAATGCAAGATCAGGCAAAGGAAAAGATCTCCTGCTAGTGCTTCATTTGTATCTTCATATCCAGCAGTATCATTTTGATTATTATGCTGCACATATTTTGGAATTAAGAAGAAGTTTAGTGCGGATATTTGAAACGAAACCCAATATCAAAGTGTTTATTAAATTACCACATACACATCGAAGAATGGATGTTGGAGAGTGGCAACTCAGAGTAAATGATTATATTGGATTAGTTTACTCCAATATTTTGCGCCAAGCTTTTAAAGGGCTTTATAATAAAGTAACTGTTCTAGACCAGATGGATGCAACCGTTGCTAAACGTAGCTTGGATATACATCCATCAAGAGCGTTAGTTGGCGAAATGGTTAATCAATTTTTAAGTTATATATGTATTTGCTAATAATAAAAAATGATACACAAAATGTTTATTAATTCTAATTACCCAAGAGAATAATTTATACCAAACTATATCCTTATATCACCTCATCAAAAAGAACGTTGTCGCAATTGTACTTTCGGTGCTTTTTCTTATAATTATTAGTAATCTAATAATATACAAACACTAGGTCATACAGTCACGAATAAAGTATTGCATGAATGGTCAGAAATTCACAATTGTTTATGTGAAAGAGACGCTTTTAGGCGTGCATTTCATCATGAATATCGGGAAAAAAGTGATCCATCGGAAGTAAAAAAACAGCAAAATTAAATGAAAATAAAACAATGTGGCAAAGGTACATATATTTTCCCCATGAGTTTTAATAGTGTACAAAACACCACATATGAATTTGTCACAGTGACCAAAATCTAATCATAAATGTTCTGCTGTAGAGTGAAATGCTGATCTATATTATCAAGATATAAATCCCATGCCAGTTCACTTTTTATTTAAAACATGAAATGTGATCAAATGCTGCACAATCTTAAAATGCAAGTACTAATGTTGCTGCAATGCAGTAATTGAGAAGTTCCTCGCAAATAAGTGTGCTCATTACAGATACTTTACCAAATCATTCCTACATAAAGGTCATTTTCTATTCATATAAGTAATATTGTACATTATTCCGGACATTTTGTAAATCATTTAATTTTGCATATTTATTCTTATCGTATGCACTGTCCATGAGAGAGGGGCAAGATATTAATTTTTTGAAAATATGCTTTCACTTATGCCTTCCTGGTAAGTATTTATTTGTTTATTTGTTTCCATAGCACGACACGAATGACCGACAGTTTTGTTTTGTTTCAGACCCGCTTAACTCAACCTACTTCTTCGATACATAGATATTCAGACTAACATAATGTTAGCATAATGTTAACATACTTCTTCGATACATAGATATTCAGAATAACATAATGTTAAGGTCATCTATTTATAACTTTCGAATTCATGTACAGCAATGAAATACATTCATAACACAATGTGTACTACTAAGCGTGAAATCTGTTGTTCCCGTTCTCATTCATTAATATGATATGCTGCGAATAAACGAAGTGGAAACCAATTTATGACTTTACATAACAGCAATCGGAATGACATCTTTATTCCGAATTTATTCGAAGGGAAAAATTGATAAAATTCGGGTCCTTGGGCAAAAACACAAAATAGAAACTGTCACAAGAAGATGCATAATATCATGTTTTAAACATGGGCAATTTATATACTCTGATCACACAGATTTTTCAGATATGTATCATATAGAATTGTATGTATCGTAAGATACATGAATATAGTTTCTTAAACAATATTTGTTCTTTTAGAATAATCACTATAATATTCTTAACTAAAAATATATTTACAATAACACTTTTATCAATTGTCCGTTGGAAAATGGAAATATCATTATGTTCCACAGTATGTCAATGTCATATTTTTCTTATGAATGTTGAAGCATCAGAGTAGCATTTCCTTCTGATCTGGCCGTCTTTTCAGGGAATTATGAGGAAAATTTTGTCATTGATTAGCCTTTAACGATTTGATATGTTATTGCATTCAAGCGTAAAATATTTCATTTATGCCGAATATTCTTATTTCGTCAACACAAAGAGAAACATTGATCATTAGTTCTAAAAAAGTTCATAGCTTAGTCAGTCTAAAATTGTAATTTTTTATTATTTTAAAATACTTGAATACCAATCAATATAAAATATAAGTATAGTTAATGTAAATGTATTATAAAAAAAACGACGTATGATATCCTTTCTTTTAATGTACGTTTGTTTATGTTGGATGTATAGATTTTTTTTTCAACTTTGTTACAATGTTAGTGCTATCAAATATTTTTGCCATTGTTATATTTTAATCACTTTGATGTTTTCTTTTGTACACAGACTTAAATTACAATTTTCATAAATTGTACATCACAAATGAAGAAAATACAAAATAATTAAAAATATAAATTGTAAATGGAGGAGATGTGTTTATGTTATTAATTTTATGTGTCTTTATAAATGATTTTTTGCTTATTCTCATATTCTCTGTAATTGTAATTACTTCTTAACAGTACAATAGGTAAAATAAATCACAATAAGCCCAAATGATCATCAGATTAGGAAAAAATAAAATTTCCCTTATAATGTATATTCGTTAAAAATATTATATTTAGAAACACACATTTTTATGACCTAATTTTAAGCTCTGTGACCTTAAGGGTACCATACCGGTGGGGCTTGATTGTATCGGGCTGCATTCTTGAAACATTGCTTTGCCTCTTGAATTCAAGATTTTGCATCACGTATTGATTTTCTTTAGAAAAAAACTTGTTTCTTTATATATTAAAAACACCGATGAACATATTATGATTTAATTGCCATAACAATAATGGCTTTATTCAAAGAATTTTTAAATAACAAGGAATTGCATGATCATAATATTATGTATTACTAAATTACGCAAGCACTATTAAGTGTTGAGAATTGAGTACCGCTCAAGCCAGTGCTAGGGGGCGCGGGGGATGTTGCACTTAATCATCATCCCTCATGTACAGACTCAATTAAACCGAGCCTGCAATTCTCTTGTAGTTTTGTTGTGATTAATGCCTCCGAGGGATCACTTTGTTTCCAGATTTTCATAAAGCAACAACAAAACAAGCAAATATTTCACAATTGCAATAACTATTTCATTACATGATAGTCGGTCACTTTATCGTCAATACATATTGAATATTTAATGAAATATTGATCAAGCAAGTATGTGCATGTTTCTTATATCACCGTGTATATCCAGTAACGCAGGAATGTGCAAATAACGCAGGAATTGTGCGAAAGTTAAGCAAAATTGTGTTAATAAGTGGCTAAAACGACCACCGCGATAAGTAAATGGACTAATATTTTTATTTTACATCAAATTGAAAGAAGTGAGTGAGCGCATACGGTTGCTGAGACATTATATTTTACACCTCATCAAAAATATTTCCATAAAAATATTTTTTTACAAGATCATTCGTGAAAATGACTACCTGACTAGCGTTTTGATGGTAAGTTTTAGTTGCTTTGATATCGTTATATACAATAACGTACATATTACTTTATGATTTTTTATATTCGATGTATTGAGATGTCTACTCGTGTCATAATACACTTAATTTAGAAGATAAAACGTTATCGAGACTATTTTACAAAGAACCGCCGAAATTCGCGAATGAAGCACTGAAGCAACGGCGGTAATCTAATTAAAAGTAGCTTCATCCAATTTTATCAGCTTACTTATATTGTTATACGACAATTGTAGTTTGATAAATGTCTTAGGTATACAGGATATGAACAAAATAAAGTTTTAAATGTGTTAAATGTACATATTTATATGACAAAATAGAAAAGTCACCTTCATAACGGTAATCAGAATGTCTTTCTCACGAATGATCTAAATAAATAAACATATTCCTGTAAAAATTGTAATGCTGGTTAAAGTATAATTTCGTAGCAATCGTATGCGCTAATTCATTTCTTTAAATTTGCCTTCCTGTGTTATTCGTTTTGGCAAAAGCGTTGCACAGATTCGGCGTTTCGGCGTTATTTTTACGTTAATTGGACATCCCTGCTTTACTGGATATGCACGGTGTGTATACATTTGTATTAAATCTATATAAACATTCTGCCAGCACATGACACTGGGGATTGTTCTACTGAGTGTTGAAATAATAATGTTCTGTTCAGTTAGAATAATTATAAAATAATAACTATAAAAAGCAAGATTAACAAACAAGAATGACATTCAATAAACCCAGCTCCTAACACACAACCACCAGCAAGGAGCCAAGCAGGACACAAAACAGGACAGGGTACTGATCTTGATAACTCTGTAAATCGGCCAGTTAGCTTGAACAGTAACAATACTACCAATAAAAATATTGATCATCGATTGAGAACCTTAATACACTAAAAAAGTAATCTCAAATTCCTATCCTAACCTCTTTCCATAATTTCTTATTAATAAGATAATTTAATATGAGTGTTGGAGCACCACACTAAATACTGTATGCCGGTATATACTTGTCAAGGCGCTTTTTGATAATCAAATGCTAAAATCTTGCCTTTTCTCCAGAAGAAATGCACTGTAAGACGTTTAATTCATCTCGTCACACAAATTCTTAATTGATCATGAATGAAAAATGAAATAATCGAATAAAAATATTTTTTCTACTTTGTGATCATGATTTCTGCAAATGTCCAACACTGTGGTAAGTTATATCAGTTTGATATCTCAAGCTTATAAAATCGGAAGAAGGGTGTGGTAATTGCATTGTTTGTCCGTTCCCCAGACAATTTTTTTTTGTCCTTTTGTCGGGATACATATCTGAAATGGCAGGTAAGATTGAACAATACAAGCATTTATTTTTGTATTAGCTCTTTATAATTCGAGTTATTCTTAAATTCGACTTTACTACAATCAGTCATGCAATGTGTTAACAATTGCAATATTATCTATATAAATGTTTTAAACGAAAGGTCAACAATGTTATCTTGAAAAGATTTCTTTATTCATTTCTAAACAAATCTAAGTGTCTTTAATTACAAAAAAAGATAAATGTGTCTACTCCACAATTAAGTAACGACAAAGTTCGGTATGCTTATAATAATTCATATAAAATAATTAAGTAAGTAGAATTGTGATAGTTAAACAACTTGTCATAAAGATCAAACTTTAATTTAATATATACATTTTTGTATGGTATAATTTCGTCTTGATATTTAGGATTCCATTCACTATCCAGAGTCAATTGTCATTAATTGCGTAAGGTATTGAAAGTTTCATATTAAAAATATAGAATAAAACATAATTCAAAAGGAATACAATTTAAACAAGAAAATTTAGACTTAAGGTAAGGATATTCACTTAAGTGGAACAAGAGATCAGAATCTTATCATGCGAAATGCCACTGGTAAAAATTAAAACTGATTTAGAAATAAAAACAATAATGTTAATAATATTCTTAACATGCTAATCTCGACGACACAAATGTTTTTTTAATAGACCTGCTTTTCATCAGATGGTGAATGATGATGTTCAGGAAATAATTTAACATCACTGATATTACACTTTTACGAGTAATAATAATTGTTCCCTTTTTCTCAGGTAACGATAATTAATGAATACTTTTGATGACATTTCTATTTATTCATATAAATATGATTTTGAAGAAATATTTCTTAATCATTTGCACTCTGTTTATGATTTATTTTATTGTAAATCTTAACGAACGTATAATTAAGCATTAAACGCACAAAAATATTAGAAAATAGATTTAACTGACAATTTTATCGACAAATATCGATAATTCATCTGTCTCTTTCCAATTTGCTTTAAATTTAAATTATTGACTTTGTCACCATTTTGAGCATATATTATCGAAGGATTTTGAGTATGTGCAGTAATCAATATATCTAAAACGTTGAAAATGGAAAATATATGGAAGTAAGTGCAGAAATAAAATACCATAACTTATTACTTAGTTTCATATAACGATAAGTGCATATGCCATAAATAGCCAATGACATCATCTTAAAAAAGACAACAATACATCTATTACGAAATTGTTCATTGGTTCAATAATTAAAATATGTATTTTCATCATAATAGGCTTACTACAGGTTTCGAAACAAAACAACTTGTTATACGATTGGGTGCAGGTGAGAGGATTGGCTTCCGTAATTTGTTTTGTATTAAATTGTTTATACTGAAAATGTTGGTCTTTAAAGATTCGATTATATCATTCAATTTGGCGAAATTATTGTCATGTCTTCCGTTCGATTATATCATTCAATTTGGCGAAATTATTGTCATGTATTCCATTCGATTATATCATTCAATTTGGCGAAATTATTGTCATGTATTCCATTCGATTATATCATTCAATTTGGCAAAATTATTGTCATGTCTTCCATTCTATTATATCATTCAATTTGGCAAAATTATTGTCATGTCTTCCATTCGATTATATCATTCAATTTGGCAAAATTATTGTCATGTCTTCCATTCGATTATATCATTCAATTTGGCAAAATTATTGTCATGTATTCCATTCGATTATATCATTCAATTTGGCAAAATTATTGTCATGTCTTCCATTCGATTACATAATTCAATTTGGCAAAATTATTGTCATGTCTTCCATTCGATTATATCATTCAATTTGGCAAAAGTATTGTCATGTCTTCCATTCGATTATATCATTCAATTTTGGCAAAATTATTGTCATGTATTCAATTCGATTATATCATTCAATTTGGCAAAATTATTGTCATGTCTTCCAGTCGATTATATCATTCAATTTGGCAAAATTATTGTCATGTCTTCCGTATAAAGAAGCAATTTGTGTGCAACTTCTTCTAGATTTCAACGAAGATGTCACAAAACTGTTTTAATATAAAATACATGACAAATCAAAATAATGTTTGATAATATCGGCTTTGTCCCCCATCAGTTGAAATAAAAAGGTGTCGACCCGAATATTTGTATAAGTTTGCTCCTAAAATGAAAACGATTATAAAAATGAAATATTAACTATTGGAAGAAATTTTTGAACAACCGCTTTAGGTTTCGCTTTTAAATACAAGATTCATGCAGGATCATGATAATTTAATAACATTCACTCTTCCTCATAAGAAAAACGGAGGAGGAACAGGTGAGCTGTTACGCAAATAACCATAAAAATATTACATTAAGTGTTTTTAAAACAAAAAGCTATAGTTTTCTTAAATCTATCATCAAACTATGTGTCCCACATTATTTCTATCTTTATCCACTTAAAAACTATCAAAATACTAATATAATTTTAATTTGTATAATTATTTACATCGTGACAGGCTTTTGTTAAATTTCAAACTTTAATTGTTTTGTGCACAATTAAAGGAAAACAAAATAAGGTACATCAAAGTAAGGACGCTTTTATGAGTTTCGCACAAAATCTCTACCATTATTTACAAATGCATACTTCATGTTAAAATTACAAGTAAAACGGATACTTACTTAAGTAATAATGGAGTATGATTGCACTGTTTTACAGGTTGAGCAGAAGACAGATATACCTTTCTTTGGGGTTAGTTACAAGTTTAAGTATTATTTACCTGCAAACATACTTATCCACTCGCACATATTTACAAGCAGAAACACCTTTGTGAGTATCAATTTTGTTGCTTTGTTTTTTACTGTTATTTACTGTAGAAGCTACCATATTTAGATAAAAATAACAATTATCCAAAAAGAAATTTAAATAATACATCAAAAAAGAAATTTCTGTTAATAACCTCATATGAGTAGGAGCCTTCTTTGTTTTAAGTACTTAATATCGGAATGACTTTTAACAGCCAATACAAAATTAAAACATGATTATGTAAATGGTCCATTACTGCTAATTGTTCTAACGTTCTATTCAATATTTATCAACCACAGTAAAACGGTAAAAATTTGATAAGCCTTTGACTAACCAGCTAGCTTTCGGAACGTCGGTGGTTCTACTCAGGTGCTCGTTTGTGCCTGAAATAATGCACTGAAGGGCACCTAAGGTCTTCCTCCAACTGTAAAGCTTAAACGTCGCCATATGACCTGTAATTCGTCGATGTGACGTAAAACCAAACTAAACAAACAAACAAACACGCATTCAAAATGTCATGTTAGGTCCAAATCTTTAGCAATACTACTGGCATTTTTGTTAAAAACCTTTTTTTATA